>NW_028270166.1:31398033-31556604 GCF_037043375.1 Chiloscyllium plagiosum
TCCAACACTGGCATCTCCGAATCATAGTTTCCACGTGATTGTATAACTCCAAGGAAATTCCATAATGAATGAAAATTCAGGAAGGCCCAGTGTAATGAATCATTCACATCCTTTTTAAAAGCAATGTTATTGGGCCGACTGATTAACCTGACCAAAGGATAGAGAAAAAGAGAGAGAAAGATGAAGCCATTTTATAGATTTTAAAGGATCAGTAGGTGAAATAATTTCAGTTGCCCTAATGATAATCTTCCAAAGTTTACTGCATTTGGGAATCTTTGCTTTTGAATAGGAAATTGCAAATCACCCTGTTATTTGAAATAGATGAGCAAGGGAACCCTTGCCAGGAAATTACAAACTAGGTAGCTTTATCAACTGGTTGTCACAAAATTATTAAAGTTTATAATTAAGAAACCTTCAAAGTTTTCAGGAGTACAGAGAAAATCAGCATGGATTTGTAACGGGTAGAACTCACCTGACAAACTTAACTGGATGTTTTGAAAGGGTGTATGTAGGATGAATATTAATTGTATGGACACGCAAGAGGCATTTTGAAAAGGCCCTTGAGATGGTTAGAACAAATGGAAAGTAACGGGAATAACAGCAAATCACCAAAGGAAACTGCTTCTACTGACAGGGGAATCTAGGACCAGGAAACATACTCCAGGGATTACAGCCAGGGCATTCAGGAGTCAAATTAGGAAACACTTTTACTTACAAAAGGTGACACAAGTTTGGAATGCTCTTCCACAAATTATAGTAGATGCCTGATCAATTTGTGATTGCTAATATTTATTAACCAAAGATATAAAGAGATAAGAGACAAAGGCAAGTATATGGAGTTAGATCACATCAGCTAATATGTCATCGAATGGTAGAACAGGTCTAAAGGACCAAGTGGTGACTCCTTTTCCTATGTTCCCATCCTTTAAATAATCAGTGACTGAGAAACACAAAGATTTCCGAATAATATAAAGGTGCTTATTGGATTGACGGAAAGAACATTTTTTCACGAATGTACAAATATCAGTGTTAAATTTAAAAATACAGAAAAGGAAATTAATACAGACTTTTAATTTTTAGAAAATATACTCTGCAAATTCCTCCATTGTTTGTGGGTCTAACAGGTTCAGTTGCTGTAATTCACGTGTATTTATTCTCAGTGTGCCATTCTGTAGAATCACACATTATTTCTGCTAACATAGAGACAGACATTTATTGTTTCTGCTTTTACTGAGTTTATTTTTCTTCTCAGTTGCTTTCCAGGAGCTGTGTCCTTACGGTCACGGTGCGATCCCTGGCATCGGTGATACCCGCGAAGGTACCCATCTTTCAGTAACTATGTGTTTACCAAATCCAGCTTTGTAAATAGAATAAACATCATTAAACAATAGTAAAGAAAATCAAAAATCTAAGATATGAAAGACCAGAATAAGTATAAATCCTACTTTCACTTATACATCACAAAAACAGTCTCCTTCACATCACATTGAAATCAACAGACAATCCTGAACCTTCAATTCCATTTATTTGTCTTGTGATTTCCATTTGTTAATGACTTTCTAACTCATTTTCACTTAGATTTTTGTAAACTTCAAACTGGATGCAAGCCATTTTTATTGATATTTATGCAGCAGAGCCTATCAGAAACTATTGCCTTGAAAGAGGAGAGACTATCAAACAGTTGTGAATAGCAAAAGAACTTGCTCAGTGGTTAGCACTGCTGCCTCACAGCTCCAGGGTCCCAGGTTCGATTCTAACCTCGGGCGACCGTCTGTGTGGAGTTTGCATATTCTCCCCGTGTCTACATTGGTTTCCTCCAGGTGCTCTGGTTTCCTCCCACAGTCATAAAGATGTGCAGGTTAGGTGGATTGGCCATGCTAAATTGCCCATAGTGTTAGGTACATTAGTTAGAGGAAGATGGGTCTGGGTGGGTTGCTCTTCGGAGGGTTGGTGTGGACTTGTTGGGCCGAAGGGCCTGTTTCCACACTGTAGGGAATCTAATCTCATCTAAACCCAACCTGTAGATCTCGTTGTAAAGTACCCGATAGAGGATATAAATCATCCAAGGCAGGGGTTAGGGTGTAGTGAGATGATCTGTGTGCTTGCATTGTAAACTCAGCAAGAAAAAGTCCTCTTGTCTCTGAGTAAGTACTTTTCCAAACCAAAGTTTTTGTTTCCAGAATGACAGTAAACAGTATAATGTGAAGTTTGAAAGATTACTCTAAAAGGACAAGTTATCTCCTGCTCAATACATTACACTGCCATAAGGACACCAATGTACTTTAGATATTCCTAGATATTTCAAGCAAAGCTTGTCTATGCTACCCATTTCTGATATGGTTAAACATCACTGAAATCATTCAAGTTTTCCAATCCCAATCTATGTAGTGAGACAAGTCACAATATTAGTGGGCGGCACGGTGGCACAGTGGTTCAGGCGACTGACTGTGTGGAGTTTGCACATTCTCCACGTGTCTGCGTGGGTTTCCTCCAGGTGCTCCGGTTTCCTCCCACAGTCCAAAAAAAATGTGCAGGTCAGGTGAATTGGCCATGCTAAATTGCCTGTAGTGTTAGGTGCAGGGGTAAATGCAGGGGAATGGGTCTGGGTGGGGGCGGGTCGGTGTGGACTTGTAGGGCCGAAGGGCCTGTTTCCACGCTGTAAGTAATCTAATCTAATCTAAAAAATTCTATCTTCGGCTGTTCTTTACTGTATTCCAAAAGCTATACCAAGATAAATGTTGCATTATGTTGACTGATTAAATATGGAGCTCCTGATTTTTTGTTTTGATTTCCTCTTAAAGATGTGAATGAGTGTGTCGAGAACCCTGGAATCTGCGTTAACGGGCACTGTATAAACACTGATGGTTCTTTCCGATGTGAATGTCCATTTGGATATAGCCTAGATTTTACTGGAGTCAACTGTGTTGGTGAGTTTCTTGAAGAGATGGGTCTCATTTGAAGAAAATCTGTGTAATACAGCACGAATTGAGAATTAGAGATGAAGCACAAAAGGTTTTGGGAATGTTTTCACAAGAAGGTCTCTTAAAAATGGAATCCACTAACACGGGGTCCAATAATCTGAGATAATCACAGCATTAAAATGGTAGTTAAACATGTGAAGAGGAAAATATTAGCATGCATCAGGAAGAAATAGAGAAACAAGATAAAACTAAACATCTCGACATGGCCCAGGTAAACGGGAGTTCTGCTGCTCTGCAACCAGCAGGTTGTTGGGATCATTAATAAGATGAGGAGTTCTCAGGCGTAGGGCTCACCCCAATACTGTGACTGGGTATAAGAGCTGTCAATAATATATCTAGCCTGTCTGCTACACCAGCTATCTGATGTTGAGAGTAAAATTCATGAAATGCTGAATGGGTTGTGAAGTATCAATGTGCAATGGGGACTAGTGTAGACTCTTCTGGACGCAAAGCCATCCATTACACATTATCCCTGCTCATGGAATTGCTGGCACGGGGTATTTCATTGGGCAGGAGAGTTGTAGACGTCGATCCCTCCAGCATCTTGCCTCTACCCTGATTACATCTGCAGCAGTAAGGCCCATGGGCGATCATCGTTCCTTCCTGCGACCTGAGGCACGAAGCTGGGCAATTACCTACCCCTTTAGGCCCTCATCCCACTTCAGCACCTGGCAGAGGAAGGGAAGCCTGAGGAGAGCCACTGTTGAACCCCTCCTCTCTGTGATTGCCACCCTGTAGCATCCACGTGACACCACTCGCCTGGGGTCCAGTGCATTCAGCCTCAGTGTGTACCCCTCAGTGCCACTATTCCTCCCAGTCTCACTGTCACCCCCAATGCCACTATCCCCCAGTGCCACTGCTTCACCCAGTCCCACTATCCCCTCCAATGTCACTACCCATCAGTCCCCCTGCTCCTCCCAGTCCCCCTGCTTCCCCAGTGTCTCTAGCCTGCCCCCCCCCCCCAAAACCTCACCCCCCATGCCACTGCTGTGCAGCAGCCTTCAGCAAAATGGACTTCCATTCTTGGGCTTTTTGATCCCAGCAAAGTGCTGGTCATGTCCAGTTAAGTGTCTCTCAGACACTTAATAGGGTGGGCCTTCAGGAAAAGGTCGACACAGGGTCTCTCTGGCTTCCCAGCTTCTAGACCCTGGTTACCTCCATCAAGTAGCACCATAGAGTCTATAAACCGGAAAACCTGTTCCAGTTCTGTATGGAAAGTGGGAGACAGTAGAAGGGTCCTCACTGGGAAATTGAGGCTGAAATACCTATAAGCATATGAAATAGGAGCAGATGTAGATCACTTGTAGACATGTTTGCCTGCTCTGCTATTCAATACGATCATGGCTAATCTGTATGTGCTCTGAATTCCACATTGCCAGCCATCCCTGATAACCCCTGATTCCCTCTGGTAGTTCCCTACTTCCCCACTCTATTGGTGTATGCCTGTTTCTTTACTCTTGAGTTCTTATTTTATCCCTTTTGATGATTTCCCGGTAGAGACTAATATTTTCTTAAAGGATCTTTGAATTTCCAGTGAATGTCTGGAAGAATCACTCTCGAAGGTGTCAAGTTTGATGTCTTTGCTGTAACAAACAAGCTAAAAACAACAATGACTAAAACATTACTTTTGTACACAACTTATGCTCTAATCTACAAAAGAAATTTCATTCATTTATCTTGTACAATGATTAAAACTTTCTTTCCATCCTTTACTCTGTCTTCCAAATAGACACTTCATTCTCTAGGAACCAGTTCATACCTATGTTCAGCTCCTAATGGCTGACAATCCTAACACCTCCTATTAGACTTTGAGTCCACTCATAGTCATCACAAATGTCCTTGCTATTGTCCGCAGGTATCTGTAACAACACAGACACTCAAGGTTGTTGTCAAGATTAGAGTGGTGCTGGAAAAGCACAGCAGGTCAGGCAGCATCCAAGGGGCAGGAAAATTGATGTTTCAGGCAGGAGCCCTTCATCAGGAATGAAGGCCTGATGATGGGCTCCTGCCTGGAACGTTGATTTTCCTGCTCCTCTGATGCTGTCTGACTGATGTACTTTTCTAGCCCCACTCTAGTCTTGACTCTAATCTCCAGCATCTGCAGTCCTCACTTTCGCCTACTCAAGATTGTTGTCAGGTAGAACCAAAAGCATTTCACATGACCTGTTCATTCCTTCATATACCCCAACTTATGGAGTCAGTCCTGGACTGTAAAAATTTTATAAACGTTGAATTTGCAACACTATTCATAGCTTCCTACTTCTCTTCTTTGTGCTCTATTTTTCTCCTAATATTTCTTTTATTCTGTTGGTCTCTCCCTAGTTCCTTATTTCTCTGGTCTCTTGCCAATCCTTACTTTTCTGGCTTCTCCCTCAATCTGCCGTTCTCTCTATTTCTTTGCCAACTGTTCCTTCAGAAGGATATTAAGCCACATTGGAGCAACTCTGAGCTCTAGGTAAATCTTGACTGGTCCCTCTGGCAGTAGTGACTGTGCATTGTTGAATGAACCTTCAGGTCAGGAGTTGCACATAAACAGAATGTAGAGGGTCTTTCTAGTCGAACTCTGAGATATGTCATTATGAAAGACTGAGTGTGACCTTTGTGTCTAGATACTGATGAATGCACCATTGGTAACCCATGTGGCAATGGAACTTGCAGCAATGTCATTGGAGGGTTTGAGTGTGCGTGCGATGATGGATTTGAACCTGGTCCGATGATGACTTGCGAAGGTAAGCCAAATATTTTACTGACTCAATTGCACAACGTTTCTGCGGTGAAATTGATGGTGTTGCTTTGGAGCAGGTGCTGGTAAAAGTTAGTTTTGTAGCAGATACTGATGAGATTCAGTTTGAAACTGGTCATGGTGACGACTAATTTTCAAACAACAAATCCCAGAAAATTTCATCCTCTGCAGAGGTGCATTAGGTGGGCACCTTGGATATGTAAACCAGCCCAAGAGCTGGCATAAGAGACTTCAGATCGATGATTAGGAAGTGTGATGTACAATGTTTTGTTTGTATTTTTAGATATTAACGAGTGCTCCCTCAATCCCCTATTGTGTGCATTTCGCTGCATCAACACCTATGGTTCATACGAGTGCACTTGTCCTGGAGGTTACACTCTGAGAGCTGACCGCAAGATGTGCAAAGGTAAGTGAAGGCATGAATATGCTGAACTCCACTACAGCACGGAACAGAGATCAAATATCAGCCTTCTCTAAACTCGCTTTATATTTAATTGGAAATCCATTTTTGCCGAAATAAAGTGTCAGCGATTTAACAGATTTGCAGGCATCAATTGTTAATGCTGACATTTGTTTGTAGAAATTTGTTTTCATAGATTAGAAAGACAATGACGTGAATTATTTTAACACCAGACAGATAGAATGAATGCTCAGGCAGTTATATCAGGAATAGACAGGAAAATGCACCAAATCTCTGGTACAGCTAGCAAAACCGGCTATGGAGTAACCAATTCCAGATGTGTACGCAATTATTAATTCACAGCTGTGCAGTGATCCACAACCAATTGAATCCATTGTCAATGGTGGAGTGGTCTGTCCCAGCTGTAGGGTGATATGCCCCTGTCGTTGAGTAATATGCCCCAGCTGTGGAGTGATCTGCCCCTGCTTTTGGGTGATCTGCCCCAGCTGTGGAGTGATCTGCCCCAGCTGTGGAGTGATCTGCCCCAGCTGTGGAGTGATCTGCCCCTGCTGTGGAGTGATATGCCCCAGCTGTGGTGATATGCCCCTGCTGTGGAGTGATATGCCCCAGCTGTGGTGATATGCCCCTGCTGTGGAGTAATATGCCCCAGCTGTGGGGTGATATGCAGCTGCTATGGGGTGATCTGCCCCAGCTGTGGAGTAATATGCCCCTGCTGTGGAGTAATATGCCCCTGCTGTGGGGTGATACGCAGCTGCTGTGGAGTGATATGCCCCAGCTGTGGGGTGATACGCAGCTGCTGTGGAGTGATCTGCCCCAGCTGTGGAGATATGCCCCTGCTGTGGGGTGATATGCCCCTGCTGTGGAGTAATATGCCCCAGCTGTGGGGTGATACGCAACTGCTGTGGGGTGATCTGCCCCCGCTGTGGGGTGATCTGCCCCAGCTGTGGGGTGATCTGCCCCTGCTGTGGGGTGATCTGCCCCTGCTGTGGGGTGATCTGCCCCAGCTGTGGGGTGATCTGCCCCTGCTGTGGAGTGATCTGCCCCAGCTGTGGAGTGATCTGCCCCAGCTGTGGAGTGATCTGCCCCTGCTGTGGAGTGATCTGCCCCTGCTGTGGAGTGATCTGCCCCAGCTGTGGAGTGATCTGCCCCAGCTTTTGGGTGATATGCCCCAGCTTTTGGGTGATATGCCCCAGCTTTTGGGTGATCTGCCCCTGCTGTAGAGTGATCTGCCCCAGCTGTGGAGTGATCTGCCCCAGCTGTAGAGTGATCTGCCCCAGCTTTTGGGTGATATGCCCCAGCTGTGGGGTGATCTGCCCCATCTGTGAAGTGACCAATTGCATGTCCAATGTAATGCAACATAAATTCAATCTAAACAGCCCAATAAACATTTTGCAAGTTCATAACCTGACCCAAACCTGGTAAAAGCCTGCGCAGCTGACTGAATTAAGTTACGACTGACAAATTCAGCTCTCTTAAGATAGAGCGGTCATTCACATAGGGATGATTAAATATATAATTGTTAGCCTGTTTCAGATGTAAATCACTGACTGAGCTTGTTGTTTGTAACTTCACAGGCAGGAGTGCACAAGAACTTTAGTTATCTGAGTGGTTCATTTCCGTTCTTGTGTAGTTTACTAGTTTATTCACAAACACTCAACATTCCAATATTGTCCCAAACCCTTGGCAATTCTTGATACAACTGGTACACTGTACAGCAATTCAACCATAAGTGTATGTTACTGTCAATGGGTGGAGAGTTGATGCAGGAGTGTTGGGGTTCTAAGAGGGAGGTTTATGCACTGCTGACTTGTGCTAATCCCTAATTACAGATTTGGATGAGTGTTCAGAAGGATTTCATGACTGTGAATCCCGGGGAATGATATGCAAGAACTTGATTGGCACTTTCATGTGCATCTGCCCACCTGGAATGATGCGAAGACCAGATGGAGAGGGCTGCATGGGTAAATCTTCCTATCTTCCTGCCTGAATGTGTGTGTCTGCATTCGCTTGTCTCTCTCAGTATGTATGCAAATATTTGAGTGCGTGTGTCTACTTGTCTCTCTAGAGTATGCCTGTTTGTCTTGTTTTTTTTATTCATTCGTGGGGTGTGGACTTTGCTAGCTAGGCCAACATTTATTGCCCATCCCTAATTGCCCTGAGGTCAGTTAAGAGTCAACCGCATTGCTGTGGGCCTGGAGTCACATGTAGGTCAGAGGAGGTAAGTGCAGCAGTTTCCGTCCCTAAACGATGGTGTACCAGATGGGTTTTTCTAACAATTGACAATGGCATTATGGCCATCATTAGACTTTTAACTCCAGAATTTTATTGGATTCAAATGTCACCAACTGCCATTGTGGAATTCAAACCAGAGCCCCTCTAGAACATTATCTGGGTCTCTGGGTTAATAGTCTTGCATCAATACCACTGAGCCATTGCAATAGTAGTGTTCCTACTCTCTGAGCCAGGAGGCACCTGTGTGTCCCCGAGGTGTGCAAAACATCTAACTGTACCACTGTATAGGATAAGAAGAAGGATCTACACCTCACACATTGTTTTTTTTTACTGCAGGCCTTGGACTGGTCTAGACTCTTCAGCAGGTTAATGATTGAGGTTGGTACAGAGAGAAGGGAGAGCAACAATCCACTTTCTTCTTCCAACCAATGCAATAGGGTTCTATCACCACTGTCATGGTGATTACTGCCGCCCTTTCCCTCCAGACCTCGGTGTTGGGAGGTTATAACAGCAATAAGATAAAATAATGGAACTCTCTAACGTGGGTGCAGAGGGAGAGGGAAGCTTGGTGTATATGTGCATAGGTCATTGAAGGTAGCAGAACAGGTTCAGACAGCAGCTAACAAAACACACAATCTCCTGAGGAGCATGTCCTATCTCTGACCTAGGAGGCACTCGTTCAAGTCCCACCTGCTCCATTGGTGCATAAGAACATCTCCAAACAGATTGATTAAAACATAGCTACAATTTCCTGTGATTTATTAAAAGAGATCTATACAGAATGGATGGGATGGGATGGGAGTCAGCAAATGTTTCTCATGAAAGGATTGAGAGCAGATTAGCAATGTGAAGAAAATCTTTTTCACACAAGAGATGATTAGGGTTTTGAATGCAGGATGTAGTGGAGGTAGGTCTATTGAGGCATTCAACAGGAAATGAGACAGTTATTTGAAAAGGAACAATCTGCAAAGATAGGAAGCAGGCAGGAGGATGGCATTAATTGAGATGTTCATTTGGAAAGCCAGTTATAGACATGATGGGGTGCATGGTCTTCAAACTCTGCGTGATTCTGGCAATAAAGAACCACACCAAGAGAAATTGGGTGGCACGCCTGGCATTACGTCCACTCCCCTCCAACCTTCAAGTGACGTAGTCAGTGAAGGCTGAGTTACTGGGCAGAAGTCTGACCAGAAACTCCCTAACTAATTTGGACCAGTTAGTGCAAACAAATGATTCTGCGTGTGTGAAATTTATGATGTGGGAAGTGTGAACTCATTTTAATTCTCAAAATGTGGTGTATCTTGTCTTTACATACTTCTGATTTCATTCATGATAAATGTCACCATAAAATGTTGGTGCTTAACTTTGGAATATTCTGATGTTTTGGGCGTTGTAGTTAAGAGAGAATGATCTTGTACCAAACATGTTCCCAACCTGTTAAGGCTAAAAAGAAATTAAATTACAAATCATCTTAACTGACAAACAGAAATGTTCAGCAGAGAAATTGCTCTGTGCGTTTAATCTAAATTTGGTTTCAAGGAAAGTCTAAATTTCAAATTTGCTCAATTGTAGCACTGATGCTACTGCGTAATGTTTGTTGGTTCTAACCCCAGACCAAGACTTGTGAACATAATCCAGACTGACACTCAGTGCAGTACTCATAGAGTGTTCTATTGTCAGACATTTCTTTTAGATTAAGCAAAGCCCTGTCTGTCACTTATGTCCATAAAGATTTCTCAGCAGTGAGTGCTCCCAATGTCATGACTAACATACCAATGAGTACCCCTCAAACCAATCTGCGTGTAAAATGGTCAACATAACAACAGTAACTATGCATTAAATGAAGAGTTGCTGCGAGACTGGATTAGATGCTTTCTGTAAATGCAGTTCTTTCATCCTCACACATGGTTAAACTTCTATTGGAACATTCTCAGATGAAAACGAGTGTCGCACTAAACCAGGGATATGTCAGAATGGCCGATGTATCAACACAGTCGGCAGCTACCGATGTGACTGCAACGAAGGATTCTTGGAAGGTCCATCAGCTACAGAATGTCTGGGTAAGTGGGGAACCTCGAAGCATCCACAAGCTCCATTGGGAACTTGTTGCTAATTAACATGAAATTTGATTGTCTCAGGAATATTGCAGGGAATTATCAGGAGCGGCAAGAGAGGTGATGGATCATAAAATCAAATACTACACAGAGTGAACAGACTGACTGAGATATTGAGCAATGATTTCCCAGCTTGTATTCCCATTCAGTGCCCAATATTTAGATATACCGAGTGAAACCTGGACTGTTCTGCTTTATTCTGGTGATTGGCATTTGCCAAAGCAGCAACACAAAACCTGCCCGTTTACCATTTGAACAGTTGAATCACTCATACCTTAACTCCCTTTTGACTGCTTATAGTCATGCATTATGCCAAAGAGCTAAAAGGTGACGTGGTTAAATATTGAGGATGGGATTTCGTTCTGAACTGAGCTGGATTCATTTGCTACAGGCTAGCTTGGAGAACCAGAATCAGAGTGCACTTCCCATAGACTCACTGAGCAGAATTACTGACACCATCCATCCCAATGGCAAGAAAATGCATTTCAGGGGCTGAATCCTTCTGCATCTATGGGTGTATGTTTTGGGTTGGGTCACACTGCGGGTATATTTTTTGGAGAAAGTGAGGACTGCAGATGCTGGAGATCAGAGCTGAAAAATGTGTTGCTGGAAAAGCGCAGCAGGTCAGGCAGCATCCAAGGAGCAAGAGAATCGACGTTTCGGGCATAAGCCCTTCTTCAGGAATGAGGAAGGTGTACCAAGCAGGCTAAAGATAAAAGGTAGGGAGGAAGGACTTGGGGGAGGGGCGTTGGGAATGCGATAGGTGGAAGGAGGTTAAGGTGAGGGTGATAGGCCGGAGAGGGAGTGGGGGCGGAGAGGTCGAGAAGAACATTGCAGGTCAAGAAGGCGGTGCTAGGTCCGAGGGTTGGGACTAAGAAAAGGTTGCGGGAGGGTCTTGGAGGGAAGTGAGGGAGGAGGTGTGCCTTGGAGGGAAGTGAAGGGGGAGGTGTGCCTTGGAAGAAATGCAAAACTTGCGCCCACACCTCCCCCCTCACTTCCCTCCAAGGCCCCAAGGGATCCTTACATATCTGTCACAAATTCACCTGCACCTCCACACACATCATTTACTGCATCCGATGTGGCCTCCTCTACATTGGGGAGACAGGCCGCCTACTTGCGGAATGTTTCAGAGAACATCTCTGGGACACCCAGACCAACCAACCCAACCGCCCCGTGGCTGAACACTTTAACTCCCCCTCCCACTCCACCAAGGACATGCAGGTCCTTGGCCTCCTCCATCGCCAGACCATGGCAACAGGACGCCTGGAGGAAGAGCGCCTCATCTTCCGCCTAGGAACCCTCCAACCACAAGGGATGAATGCAGATTTCTCAAGATTCCTCATTTCCCCTCCCCCCACGTTATCTCAGTCCCAACCCTCAGACTCAGCACCGCCTTCTTGACCTGTAATTTTCTTCCTGACCTCTCCGCCCCCACCCCCTCTCCGGCCTATCACCCTCACCTTAACCTCCTTCCACCTATCGCATTCCCAATGCCCCTCCCCCAAGTCCCTCATCCCGTGTATGTTTTGGATTGGGTTATACTGTGGGTGTATATTTTGAGTTGGGTCACACTGTGGCTGTATATTTTGGGTTGGGTCACACTGTGGGTGTATATTCTGGGTTGGGTCACACTGTGGGTATATATTTTGGGTTGGGTCACACTGTGGGTGTATAGTTTGGGTTGGGTCACACTGCGGGTGTGTGTTTTGGGTTGGGTCACACTGCGGGTGTGTGTTTTGGGTTGGGTCACCCTGTGGGTGTATATTTCGGGTTGGGTCACATTGGGTGTATGTTTTGGGTTGGGTCACACTGTGGGTGTACATTTTGGATTGGGTCACACTGCGGGTGTATATTTTGGGTTGCGTTACACTGTAGGTGTATATTTTGGGTTGGATCACACTGTAGGTGTATGTTTTGGGTTGATCACACTGTGGGTGTATATTTCGGGTTGGATCACACTGTGGGTGTATATTTCGGGTTGGGTCACACTGCGGGTGTATGTTTTGGGTTGGATCACACTGTAGGTGTATGTTTTGGGTTGGATCACACTGTGGGTGTATATTTCGGGTTGGCTCACACTGTGGGTGTATGTTTTGGGTTGGGTCACACTGTTGGTGTATTTTTGGGTTGGTCACACTGTGGGTGTATATTTTGGGTTGGGTCACACTGTGGGTCTTTGTTTTGGGTTGGGTCACACTGTTGGTGTATATTTTGGGTTGAGTCACACTGTGGATGTATGTTTTGGGTTGGGTCACACAGTTGGTGTATAGTTTGGGTTGGGTCACACTGCGCGTGTATGTTTTGGGTTGGGTCACACTGTGGGTGTATATTTTGGGTTGGGTCACACTGTGGGTGTATGTTTTGGGTTGGGTCACACTGCGAGTGTATATTTTGGGTTGTGTCACACTGCGGGTGTATGTTTTGGATTGGGTCACACTGTGGGTGTATGTTTTGGGTTGGGTCACACTGTGGGTGTATAGTTTGGGTTGGGTCACACTGCCGGTGTATGTTTTGGATTGGGTCACACTGCAGGTGTATATTTTGGGTTGTGTCACACTGCGGGTGTATGTTTTGGATTGGGTCACACTGTGGGTGTATGTTTTGGGTTGGGTCACACTGTGGGTGTATAGTTTGGGTTGTGTCACACTGCGGGTGTATGTTTTGGATTGGGTCACACTGTGGGTGTATGTTTTGGGTTGGGTCACACTGTGGGTGTATGTTTTGGATTGGGTCACACTGTGGGTGTATGTTTTGGATTGGGTCACACTGCGGGTGTATGTTTTGGGTTGGGTCACACTGTGGGTCTTTGTTTTGGATTGAGTCACACTGTGGGTGTATGTTTTGGATTGGGTCACACTGTGGTTGTATGTTTTGAGTTGGGTCACACTGTGGGTGTATAGTTTGTGTTGGGTCACACTGCGGGTGTATAGTTTGGGTTGGTTCACACTGTGGGTGTATGTTTTGGATTGGGTCACACTGTGGGTGTATAGTTTGGGTTGGGTCACACTGCGGTGTATAGTTTGGGTTGGTTCACACTGTGGGTGTATGTTTTGGATTGGGTCACACTGTGGGTGTATAGTTTGGATTGGGTCACACTGTGTGTGTATGTTTTGGATTGGGTCACACTGTGGGTGTATGTTTTGGATTGGGTCACACTGCGGGTGTATGTTTTGGATTGGGTCACACTGTGGGTGCGTGTTTTGGATTGGGTCACACTGTGGGTGTATGTTTTGGATTGGGTCACACTGCGGGTGTATGTTTTGGATTGGGTCACACTGCGGGTGTATGTTTTGGATTGGGTCACACTGCGGGTGTATGTTTTGGATTGGGTCACACTGCGGGTGTATGTTTTGGGTTGGGTCACACTGTGGGTGTATATTTTGGGTTGGGTCACACTGTGGGTGTATAGTTTGGGTTGGGTCACACTGTGGGTGTATAGTTTGGATTGGGTCACACTGTGGGTGTATGTTTTGGGTTGAGTCACACTGTGGGTGTATAGTTTTTGGTGTTTTTGTGGGTGTGTGTAAATCTCCATTCATGATTTTTCACTGGAGTGTAGGTGATTGAGGGGTGACCTTATAGAGGTTTATAAAATCATGAGGGGCATAGATAAGGTGAATAGCAGACATCTTTTCCCTAAGATGTGGGTTCAAAACTAGGGGGCGTACTTTGAAGGTGAGAGGCCAAAGATTTCAAAAGGACATTGCTCCTCAGGTACTGCCTGACCTGCTGTGCCACATTTTATCAACTCTGACCTCTCCAGCATCTGCAGTCCTTACTATCTCCTAAAAGGACATGAAAGGTGACTTTTTTACACAGAGAGTGGTATCTGTGTGGAATGAACTTACAGAGGAGGTATTGGATGCAATACAGTTACAAAGTTTAAAAGACATTTGGATAAGTGCATGAACAGGAAAGATTTGGAGGGATATGGGCCAAACGCAGGCTGGTTGGACCAGTTGTACCAAAGGGCCTGTTTCTATGCTCTATGACTCTATGTTGAATATTTAATTACGTGAAAAGAATTGTCAGGTTAAAATGACTAATTTGACTTTGCATTTATGGTATTCTCTGAATATGCATCAGACCCTGGAAAGTTCAATTATAATTAAAAACATAGATACTGATCTTCCTCTTTCTCAAAGTCCATCTCCACTTCTTCTGAAGTTGTTGACTTCCAGTTCCCTGGTCGATCACCCCACACTGGGGTATTTATAACTCAGTCCCATATCAGATAGTCATAGATATTTCATGGTTTTAGAAGTTAGAATAACAGGAAGAAGAAATTAAATAAGATGACAAATACATGATCATTTTTCTTATGTTTAACAATTTTTAACAATAAAATTGTGATTCCTATCCTGTTGTCTGTTGATCCCCTCTGTAATCCAACCTAACGTTCTTTCTTCTAATATAGATAATCGTCAGGGATTCTGTTTCATTGAAGTTTTGCAAACCATGTGCCAAATGTCATCCACCAACCGCAACCTGGTCACCAAGTCAGAGTGCTGCTGCAATGGAGGCAGAGGATGGGGTAACCAGTGTGAGCTATGCCCACTGCCAGGCACTGCCCGTTACAAAAAGATGTGCCCACATGGACCTGGATATGCCACAGATGGTAGAGGTAAAGCAGATCTATTCAGATCCTCTCGGTCTTTCAAAAGTAGATGCCATTTGAGTAATTTTCCAACTTTGCACCAGCTGAGCCCGCTGGAACTTAATGTGTGTGATTTCAAGTTAACAATCAGAAAATCACGTACCTACATTTCCAAAATGTGTTTTTAATGGATGTGGCTTCTGGTCAGATGCACGTGGTAGGAAAATGACCTCCTCTGTGTATTGGTTGTGTCAGTCGACTCCCAACTGTTTACTGGTAAGAAAGTGCTCCATGAGCCACCTTATCAGTCCCTCACTGCATTGTGATTGCCCTCATTCAGTTTGAATGTCACATTTGTCAAAAACACTTGTTTGAGTCTATTACCACTGGCACCATGCAAAGGTGATGCCAGCATGGAAAAGGTAAGATTCACCAGAACCTCGAGGTGTCTTTCCAGACTACATTAATCCCCTGCAAGGAATTTCCTGTTAGCATGTTTCAGTCCGATGACAGTATCCACAGTACGTTCTGTTGCACAGCATGTGGACTGACTGTACTCCATTATCTCTTGGTGGATTTGTTCTAACCGACACTTTGGTACGGCCCTGGAGGACACCAGTCCTGCTATTGATACAACATTGTCTGACAAGCATTTATTTGTAGAGGGAGATGAGTGCATAGGACCATGCATCAGTATCACAGGTGAAGTTATAGATCAACAATACAATGAAGAATTGAATGTATTTTGCCATTGTGGAATACTTTTCCAGGAACGTGATGCTGTTTTACTCCAGCCCATGTTAAAGGCTCACACAAAGTTTGTTATAAAGTTGAGTCCTTTTCCCTGAGCCTATTACAGTTCAGAAGTTCTGTATCTCTGGATTTACTGGATTGTTTTTGTTTGTTCATGGGATGTGGGCATCGCTGGCTAGGCCACCATTTATTACTTTTCCCTAAATACCAAGAGGAGAAAGTGAGGTCTGCAGATGCTGGAGATCAGAGCTGAAAATGTGTTGCTGGAAAAGCGCAGCAGGTCAGGCAGCATCCAGGGAACAGGAGAATCGACGTTTCGGGCATAAGCCCTTCTTCAGGAAGGGCTAATTCCTGAAGAAGGGCTTATGCCCGAAACGTCGATTCTCCTGTTCCCTGGATGCTGCCTGACCTGCTGCGCTTTTCCAGCAACACATTTTCAGCCCTAAATACCAAGAGGGCAGTTAAGATTCATCCACGTTGCTATGGGTCTGAAGTCACATGTAGGCCAGACCAGATAAGGACTGAAAATTTCCTTCCCTAACAGACATTAGGGAAC
The DNA here is from genome assembly GCF_037043375.1 of Chiloscyllium plagiosum. Taxonomy (NCBI): domain Eukaryota; kingdom Metazoa; phylum Chordata; class Chondrichthyes; order Orectolobiformes; family Hemiscylliidae; genus Chiloscyllium; species Chiloscyllium plagiosum. The sequence continues at coordinate 31,414,431 of NW_028270166.1, forward strand.
CAGATGGGGTTTTGCAACAATCAGCAACAATTTCATGGTTATCATTAGCCTCTTAATTCCACATTATTACTGAATTCAAATTCCGCCATCAGCTGTGACAGAATTTAAAAATGACCTGGCTCTCTAGATAATAGCCTCGCAATAATACCATGAGGCCATTGCCTTCCCGCTCAGGAAAGTTTCATAATGTTATATCCTGCTCTGGGCTGAGTGCGAACTAACCTTTAGAGTAATTATCCCTCATATAAAGTTTCTTCATTGATCTGATGAAGTAAATGGGTTTTTCAACCTTTCAGGGTTCTTTGCATGCTTTTCAACTAATTTAGTTCCAAGTTTCTCTGGAATGCCCCTGTGGCGATCATTGTTGACGTCACATTTCCAGCTCTTTCCAAAGTAGGTCCAGCTACTGTTTTACAGCTCTCTCCTATGCTGACTTTTTTAAAACTAAAACCATAAGATATATTCCTGAAACTGAGTTTGTATTCTTAAAACAGATGAACGATGAATTAGATATTCACAATAGCATACAGTTACAGATATTTCTTATACATTTCAGATATCGATGAATGTAGAGTAGTACCGAACCTGTGTAAGAACGGACAGTGCATCAACACCATGGGCTCCTTCCGCTGTTTCTGTAATATTGGATACACCACTGATCTAACAGCAACCTCCTGTGTTGGTGAGAACTCTTTCTGTCACCCTTTCAGAGTACAAACTACAAACTTCTTGTACACACATTGTTAGCATTGTTTTTTAAGGAAAAGTACATTCTGTTTTTGAATTTAGACATCCAAGTGACAGCTCAAGGCTAACATTCTGGACGTCACTAAGGTCGGAAATTATAGGAGAGAAACTGAGGCAAGTTGGGAAACAGAGGTCAAATTACCAAGTTTAGATTTTAAAAAGCTTCAGATTAGGGGTGGAGGGAGAAGGGGTAAGACACGCCCAAGCTTTCAGATCCTAGAATATAATGGATTAGGGTTTGAGGGAGACTGATCATTTGAGCACAGTGAGGATGCAAGGAACAGGAATGGTGGACTTGAATTGGGGCATTTGGAGCTCAGGAAGATCAAAAGAGAGAAAGTTCTGAGAAACATTGACTACTATAACATCAATAAAATAAAAAAAAGCAAGGTCAGATGTGTCAGAGAGCAAGAAGTAAGCGATGAATTGCCTATTAGATTTAGAATCCCTACTGTGTGGAAACAGGCCCTTGGGCCCAACAAGTCCATATTGACCCTCCAAAGAGTATCCCGCACAGATCCATTCCCCTACATTTACCCCTAACGCATGCACCTAACCTACACATCCCTGAACACTACAGGCAATTTAGCACAGCCAATCACCTGACCTGCACATCTTTGGATTGTGGGAGGAAACTGGAGCACCTGGAGGAAACCCACGCAGACACGGGAAAAATGTGCAAGCTCCACATAGACAGTCACCTCAGGCTGGAATTATACTCCGGTCCCTGGTGCTGTGAGACAGCAGTGCTGACAACTAAACCACCGTGCCACCCATACAAGGCACGTTTAAAAGTGACCTCAATAAGCTTCTACAGTTTTGGAACAGGTTTCAATAATTACCTGGGATTTTGCCTCCACAGACACCTAGCAGTTATTGAGAAAGGGACCCCAAGAATAAGGTTTAATGGAAACCAGTATGTCATGTTCATCATTTGCAGTGGGAACAACTTTGGGTGATTGAATGAGAACTCGAGTGATGATCACTAAGAAGGAAATGAAACACGATCAGTACTTTTCTATTTGGTAATTCCAGTAAAAAAAACAGTGGAGAAAAAACTTGATTCAATTCCTAGTTAATGCTGTTCTGTACTCCATTGCTTCTTCCTAAACAGATACAGCAGCAGTGAGGGCTTCCAATAGATTGTCTGGAGCAATACACTCAATGGCTACCTAGAACTGGCACACTAACCGCAATCCCATTAACCTGGCTATATGGGATTACAAAACGTAACTCACAGCATTAACACTTTCGTCCCCATTGCTTCCTTGCAGATCTTGATGAATGTGCGCTGTCACCCAAACCATGCAACTTCATCTGCAAGAACACAGAAGGTAGCTACCAATGCTCATGTCCACGAGGCTACATTCTGCAGGAAGATGGAAAGACGTGTAAAGGTAAGGAGCTGGGGAGCCGTAAATCAGAAGTATTCTGCTTGGTGGGTCATTGCAAAACACCTATGTATGACAAGGGGCTCAAACAAAAGTGTTCTTTTCCACCAAGTAAGAAGGTTAAAGATTCAAGTCCCAGTCTAGAGACTTAAATCTCTGAAAATCTAGGCTGATGATCACATTACAGTAATTAGGAAGTGCTGCATTGCTTAGGGTTTACATCTTTTGAATAAGGCAGTTAATGAATTCCTGTATATTCTCTTGAGTAAAATAAAAGATCCCATGGAATTACTTTGAAGAGAGCCATAACATTTATCCACCGTAACCTGGTTAATGCTTACCCCTCAACTAATATAAAGAAATAAACAGATTACCTGACTATTATTGGGATTCGATTTGTGGCATCTTTTTGAGCATTAATTGGTATTTCCTAAGTTATGAGTGACTGCGGACAGAATAACTTCATCTCCCAGCACCTGGTTCTACAGGGGATTTCAGCGAAGAGATAGAAACAACTGATATCCAAACATTTTAAGACCATGAGACATAGGAGCAGAAATTAGACCATTCAGCCCATCAGATCTGCTATGCTGTTCAATCATGGCTGATACGTTTCTCAACCCATTCTCCCACTTTCTTCCCGCAACCTTTGATCCCCTTGATACTCAAGAACTTATCTATCTCAGTCTTAAACACACTCAGTGATCTTGCTTCCACAGCCTTCTGTGGCAGTGAATTGCATAGACTCTCCACTCTCTGGATGAAGAAGTTTCTTCTTATCTCCATTCTAAAAGGTCTTCCCTTTACTCTTAGACTATGCCCTCGGGTCCCAATCTCTTCTTTTTTTCACTCATTCACGGGATGAATATGTCACTGGATAATTAAAATTTATTGCCCATCCCAGTGGGCCTGTGGGTCTGGACCAGGTAAGGACAGCAGTTTCCTTCCCTAAAAAACATTAGTGAACCAGATGGGTTTTTCCAACAATCAACAATGGATTCCTGGTCATCATAGACTCTTGATTCCAGATATTTATTAAATTGGCAGGATTCATTACCTGGGTCTCTGGGTTAAGATTCCAGTGACAATACCACTAGGCTATTGCCTCCCCTACCAATGGAAATATCTTCCCAACATCTACTCTGTCCGGGCCATTCAGTATTCTGTATGTTTCAATCAGATCTCCCCTCATCTTTCTAAACTCCATCAAGTATAAGCGGGTGAGTGCAGGTCCAAGACTCCCAAACTGCTAAATTTGTTTAAATTTTAAACCAGCAAATTGACTCTGATTCGTTCAGGCTTTGCCTTGAAAACTGAACCAACAAATGGCAGTCACCTAATTGTTGAGTTGAAACATGCACAGTACACATGCCCAACCAGCAACTTCCAACAATTACCAGGAGGAAAGAGGATTCAACACCTCTATTCTTCCTATCAAAGTGCATGACCTCACATTTTCCCACATTATAGTCTATCTGCCACTTCTTTGCCCACTCTCCCAACCTGTCCATGTCCTTCTGCAGCCTTCCCGCCTCCTCAATGCTACCTGTCCCTCTTTATGCAAATGTAGCCAGAATGCCCTCAGTTTCTTCATCTAGAAGAATGTTAACGTATAAAGTGAAAAGAAGTGGTCCCAACACTGAGCCTTGCAGAACACTACTTGTCACCGGCTGTCCTCTGAGACAGACTCTTTTACCTCCACTCTCTGCTTTCTGTCAGATAGCCCAGCTTCTATTCACACTAACACCTTGCCTCTAACACCATGGCCCCTTATCTTACTCAGCGGCCTCCTGTGCGGCACCTTGTCAAAGGCCTTCTTGAAGAATGGGTAAATAATATCCTTTGGCTCACCTTGGTCTAACCTGCTCGTTACCTCCTCAAAGACTCCAGCAGATTTGTCAGGCATGATCTCCCCTTGATGAAACCATGCTGACTTTGCCCTATTTTACCATGCACTTCCAAGTGTTCAGAAATCTCGTCCTACACAACGGATTTCAGGATCTTAGCCACAACCGAGGTTAGGCTCATCGGTAGGTAATTTTCCATCTTTTGCCTTATTCCCTTTTTAAACAGGGTTGTCACGTAAGCGATTTTCCAGTCCTCTGGGACCCTCCCTGATCCTAGTGATTCCTGCAAGGTCACCACTCACACCTCCACTATTTCTTCAGCTGACTCCCTTAGAACTCTGGGGTATAGTCCTCCTGGTCCAGGTGATTTAGCCACTTTCAGGCCATTAACTTTTCTAGTACCTTCTCCTCAGTGATGGCCGCCATATTCCGCTCTGACTCCTCATTCTGTTGAATTTTTGGGATATTACTCATGTCTTCCACCATGAAGATTGATGCGAAGAAATTATTCAGTTCCTCAGCAATTTCTTTATTTCCCCACTGCTATCTCTCCAGCATCATTTTCCAGTGGCCCAATGTCCACTTTTGCCCCTCTTTTACCCTTAAAGAAACTCTTACAGTCTTCCTTTATATTACTGGCTAGCTTACCCTCATATTTAATCCCCTCCCTCATTTTTTCTTGTTGCTCTCTCTTGGTCTTTATTAGCTTCCCAATCCTCTGGTTTCCCACTGCTCTTCACCACATTATATGCTTTCGCTTTTACTTTTATGCTGTCCTTGACTTCCCTAGTCAGCCGTGGTTGCCTCATCCTCCCTGTACCATGCTCCTTTTTCCTCAGGATGAATCTCTGCTGTGTCTTCTGAATTACTCCCAGAATCTCCTGCCATTGCTGTTCCACTGTCTTTCCTGTTGGGTTTCTCTCCCAGTCAACTCTTCCCCGCTCCTCTCTCACGCCTCTGTAGTTGCCTTTATTCAGCTGGAATACCGTTACTTATGATTCCAACTTCTCCCTCTCAAATTACAGAGAAAATTCTATCATATTATGATCACTGCTTCCACGGGTTACTTCACCTTAAGCTCCCTTGTCAAGTTTGCCTCACTGCACAACACTAAATCCAGTATTGCCTGTTGTCTAGTGGGCTCCATCACAAGCTGCTCCAAAAGTCCATCTCGTAGACATTCCACAAATTTCTTTTCTTGCGATCTACTACCAATCTGATGTTCCCAGTCCACCTGCATTTTGAAAAGCCCCATAACTTTGCCTTTCCTACATATCTTTTCTATCTACTGATGTATCTTGCACCCCAGCTCCTAACTGCTGTTTGGAGGTTCGTACATTACTCTAAAACTATGGCGTTTTTTTAAACCTTTGCGGTTCCTCAATTCTACCCACACAGATTGTTTTGTGGTTGAGGATCATCCCTATTGGAGACAGAGAAGGACCTTCTGAAATTGACAGATGCATTTAAATTGTATTTAAGATGTATTTCAACCTGGTGCAAGGGTGAAATGAAAATCTCTGTTTTGTTTTTGAGAATTCCACTTTGTGTCCTCAGATAGAATTTTCAAGTTCAATTGGTTTCCCAATAGAATTTGATTGAGCTCCCTTAGTGATATCAATCTCTATCAGCTCCCTCCTCCAACAACCTGTTCTACGTAGATTATCCTATTTAGGAAAAAAATGATTTTATAAACTCGAACCCTGTCCAAAGTTTGGGAGTCTTGGACCTGCACTCACCCGCTTATTATTTTCAGAGATTTAATCAACAAAGCCAGGCAGCTGCCTGAATGCAGGGTGAAAATCCTTCTAATACTGAAGCACTAAGATTATGAAATTTATTCGAGAAAAGGTGCTTCAAAAAATCCCCTGGTTTTCACTGTCCTTTAAAACCAAAACTCACAATCCCCTTGCTCGGAATATTGCCATTTCACATCCTAAAGTGTTACTCCCGTTAATCGTTCCCCAGCATTATTCCTATTTCTTATCTCTCTGGAATGATTTCTATTTCATGTCCCTTCTGATTGTTCCTTTTTTCTCTTTTACTTCCTTAGATCTTGATGAATGTTCAACGAAACAGCATAACTGTCAGTTCCTGTGTGTTAACACGATTGGATCCTTTGCTTGCAAATGTCCACCTGGTTTCACACAACACCACACATCGTGCATCGGTGAGTAAATGTGAACACTTGCAAAGGGTAACTTTAAATTCCATAATCTTTCCAATTCTGCATTGATTCCTGTTTGAGTCAGTTAGAATTGTTCAGAGTTGACTCTTACTTGCCTGTTTGGGTTAACTCAGTTGCTGTGTAACTCAATTCATGACCCAAACCATTGACATGATCGGGAATTCTGCTTCAGAATCTAGGATTCTCCACAAAGAGAGTGGGCCTCTACATTGGGTAGGTAATGCCCTGTGCAGTATGATATTCCCTGCCTAGTGTATATTCAGTGGTGATATTCACTGCCCAGTGTGTTGGGTGGGTATTCTCACTGCCCAGTGTGTTGAGTGTATGCTCACTGCCCAGTGTGTATTGGGTGTATGCTCACTGCCCAGTGTGTGTTGGGTGGGTATGCTCACTGCCCAGTGTGTGTTGGGTGTATGCTCACTGCCCAGTGTGTATTGGGTGGGTATGCTGACAGCCCAGTGTGTATTGGGTGTATGCTCATTGCCCAGTATGTGTTGGGTGTATGTTCACTGCCCAGTGTGTGTTGGATGGCTATGCTCACTGCCCAGTGTGTGTTGGATGGCTATGCTCACTGCCCAGTGTGTGTTGGATGGCTATGCTCACTGCCCAGTGTGTGTTGGGTGGCTATGCTCACTGCCCAGTGTGTGTTGGTTGGGTATTCTCACTGCCCAGTGTGTGTTGAGTGGCTATGCTCACTGCCCAGTGTGTGTTGGGTGTATGCTCACTGTCCAGTGTGTGTTGGGTGGCTATGCTCCCTGTCCTGTATGTGTTGGGTGTATGCTCACTGCCCAGTGTGTATTGGGTGGGAATGCTCACAACCCAGTGTGTATTGGGTGGGTATGCCCACTGCCCAATGCTTACTGGGTGTATGCTCACTGCCCAGTGTGAGTTGGATGTATCTTCACTGCCCAGTGTGTTGGGTATATGCTCACTGCCCAGTGTGTGTTGGGTGTATGCTCACTGCCCAGTGTGTGTTGGGTGTATGCTCACTGCCCAGTGTGTGTTGGGTGTATGGTCACTGCCCAGTGTGATGGGTGTATGCTCACCGTCGGGTGTGTGTGTTGGGTGTATGTTCACTGCCCAGTGTGTGTTGGATGTATCTTCACTGCCCAGTGTGTTGGGTGTATGCTCACTGTCCAGTGTGTGTTGGGTGGCTATGCTCACTGCCCAGTGTGTATTGGGTGGGTATGCCCACTGCCCAATGCTTACTGGGTGTATGCTCACTGCCCAGATGTGAGTTGGATGTATCTTCACTGCCCAGTGTGTTGGGTGTATGCTCACTGTCCAGTGTGTGTTGAGTGGCTATGCTCACTGCCCAGTGTGTGTTGGGTGTATGCTCACTGCCCAGTGTGTGTTGGGTGTATGGTCACTGCCCAGTGTGTGTTGAGTGGCTATGCTCACTGCCCAGTGTGATGGGTGTATGCTCACCGCCGGGTGTGTGTGTTGGGTGTATGCTCACTGCCCAGTGTGTATTGGGTGTATGTTCACTGCCCAGTGTGTTGGGTGTATGCTCACTGTCCAGTGTGTATTGGGTGGCTATGCTCACTGCCCAGTGTGTGTTGGATGTATCTTCACTGCCCAGTGTGTTGGATGTATGCTCACTGTCCGGTGTGTGTTGGGTGGCTATGCTCACTGCCCAGTGTGTTGGGTGTATGCTCACTGCCCAGTGTGTGTTGAGTGGCTATGCTCACTGCCCAGTGTGTGTTGAGTGGCTATGCTCACTGCCCAGTGTGTGTTGAGTGGCTGTGCTCACTTCCCAGTGTGATGCGTATATGCTCACCGCCGGGTGTGTGTGTTGGGTGTATGCTCGCTGCCCAGTGTGTATTGGGTGTATGCTCACTGCCCAGTGTGTGTTGGTGTATGCTCACTGCCGGGTGTGTGTGTTGCGTGTATGCTCACTGCCCAGTGTGTATTGGGTGGGTATGCTCAATGCCCAGAGTATGTTGGGTATATGCTCACTGCCCGGTGTGTGTTGGTGTATGCCCATTGCCCAGTATGTGTTGGGTGGGTATGATCACTGCCTAGTGTGTATTGGGTGGGAATGCTAACTGCCCAGTGTGTTGGGTGTAAGCTCACTGCCCAGTGTGTGTAGGGTGTACGCTCACAGCCCAGTGTATGTTGGGTGTATGTTCACTGCCCAGTGTGTATTGGGTGTATGCTCACTTCCCAGTGTGATGGGTCTATGCTCACTGCCCAGTGTGTGTTGGGTGTATGCTCCCTGCCCAGTGTGTGTTGGGTGGGTATGCTCACTGCCCAGTGTGTGTTGGGTGGGTATGCTCACAGCCGAGTGTGTATTGCGTGGGTACGCTCACAGCCCATTGTGTATTGGGTGTATGCTCACTGCCCAGGGTGTTGTGGGTATATGCTCATTGCCCAGTGTGTGTTGGGTGGGTATGCTCACTGCCCAGTGTGTGTTGGGTGTATGCTCACTGTTCACTGTGTTTTGGGTGTATGCTCACTGCTCAGCGTGTGTTGGATGTTCGCTCACAGCACAGTGTGTGTGAGTGGGTGTGATCACTGCCCAGTGTGTGTTGGGTGGGTATGCTCATTGCCCAGTGTGTTGTGGATGTTTGCTCACTGTCCAGTGTGTGTTGGGTGGATATGCTCACTGCCAAGTGTGTGTTGGGTGTATGATCACTGCCCAGTGTGTATTGGGTAGGTATGATCACTGCCCAGTGTGTGTTGGGTGGGTATGCTCATTGCCCAGTGTGTTGTGGGTGTATGCTCACTGCCCAATGTGAGCTGGGTGGGTATGCTCACTGCCCAGTGTGTGTTGTGTGAATGCCCGCTGGCTAGTATGTGTGATTAGATCAGTCCACTTCCCTCTGCCTGGTGCCTGAGTGGATTCACTGTTTGCCTCACGCAAAGTAGTTTCATCCCAGGTCTATTTGCCGAGCTCTGGTAGGTTAGCTGGTTCAAGCTGGGATTGAAATGAGCATGATGAAGTTTGCCACTTTGCCTCTGTGAACAAAATAACCATAGTCCCTGCTCCTGACCACTGAACTCCATGAGAGGCACTTGTGTGGACAGCGATTGATGACTCGGTCAACTTGGCTTTGATTCACATCTCTCCTCACCACATTCCCTATTCCCAACCATCATGAATATTTGATGTAATTTGATGTTCTGCACTGAGCCCTCTTAGTAAAGTAACTTTATCATATCTTGACAACAGACAATAATGAGTGCATGGGTCAGCCCACAATCTGTGGTTCAAAGGGCACATGCCAAAATACACCAGGAAGTTTCAGCTGTGACTGCCAGAAGGGATTCTCATTGGATGGCACCGGTTTTAACTGTGAAGGTAAGAAGAGTTAAAATGTTTACAGTGCACTGAACTGAAGAGAAAACATTTTCTATCACAGGGCCTGAAGAAAGACTATAATAATGAAATAGACACTGTCCTTGTTGATGTTTAAAAAGTGGCACCTCACTCCACCTCTCCCTTTAAGACGTTTATAGAATGAAGCAAGTCTCAATGATTTATTAGGAGATGGTAAAAAGAGTCAAGGATTGTAGTCCCCATAATGTGCAATATAGATAGTCCAACGTTGGTGCGCCTGAATTAAAAAACTGGGTGAGGGCTTAGAAGGGTGGGTTAGTAAATTTGCGGACGACACTAAGGTCAGTGGAGTTATGGATAGTGATGAAGGATGTAGAAGGTTGCAGAGAGACATAGATAGGATGCAGAGCTGGGCTGAGAGGTGGCAAATGGAGTTTAATGTGGACAAGTGTGAGGTGATACACTTTGGCCGGAGTAATCGTAATGCAAAATACTGGGCTAATGGTTGGATTCTTGGGAGTGCAGATGAGCAGAGAGATCTCTGTGTCCATGTACACAGATCCCTGAAAGTTGCCACCCAGATTGACAGGGTTGTTAAGAAGGCATATAGTGTTTTGGCCTTTATTAATAGAGGGATTGAGTTCCAGAGCCAGGAGGTTATGCTACAGCTGTACAAGGCTCTGGTCCAGCCACACTTGGAGTATTGTGTACAGTTCTGGTCACCGCATTATAAGAAGGATGTGGAAGCTTTGGAAAGGGTGCAGAGGAGATTTACTAGTATGTTGCCTGGTGTGGAAGGAATGTCTTACGAGGAAAGGCTGAGGGCCTTGAGGCTATTCTTGTTGGAGAGAATGTTGAGAGGTGACTTAATAGAGCCATACAAGATAATCAGAGGGTTAGATAGGGTGGACAGGGAGAGCCTTTTTCCAAGTATGGGGACAGCAAACACAAGGGGACACAACTTTAAAGTGAGGGGAGATAGGTATAAGACAGATGTCAAAGGTAGTTTCTTTACTCAGAGAGTAGTAAGGGTATGGAATGCTTTGCCTGCATCGGCAGTAGATTCACTAAGTATAAGTGCATTTAAGTCGTCATTGGACAGGCAAATGGACGTATATGGAATAGTGTAGTGGGATGGGCTTCAGATTAGCATGACAGGGCGGTGCAACATCGAGGGCCGAAGGGCCTGTACTTCGCTATAATGTTCTATGTTCTATAACATTGGAACTAGATAGTGAGATGGTTGATGCATTGGTTTTAATTCTCAAATTCCTTAGATTTGGGGAATGCTCAGTTAGTGTAGTGCTAAAAAAAAGCACAGCCAGTCAGGCAGCATCCAGGGAGCAGGAGAATCGAAATTTTGGGCATAAACCATTCCTGATGAAGGGCTTATGCCCGAAACGTCGATTCTCCTGCTCCTCAGATGCTGCCTGACCTGCTGTGCTTTTCCAGCACTACACTCTCGATTCTGATCTTCAGCATCAGCAGTCCTCACTTTCTCCTGGAAGACTCAGTTAGATTGGAAAATAGTGTGTTATTCCTTTATTCAGAAACGGAGAGAGACAGAGACCCAATGACAGGCTAGCTAGCTTTACATCTGGTTTAACAAAAATGTTAGAAGCTAATTTGAAGATGTTATTATCCGGGCACTTGGAAAAATTCAAGATAATCAGGCAGAGATAATATGGCTTAGCAAAAGGAAACTCATATTCAATCAGGAATTGCAGGTAAAGCTCAGCAGTTCTGGCAGCATCTGTGGAGAGAAATCAGAGTTAACGTTTCGGGTCCAGTGATCCTTTCTCAGAACTGAGTTTTTACAATTTATATGAAAAACTTGAATGGCTCAGTGGTTAGCACTGCTGCCTCACAGCACCAGGGACCCAGGTTTGATTCCAGCCTAGGGCAACTGTGGAGTTTGCACATTCTCCCTGTGTCTGCGTGGGTTTCCTCCCACAGTCCAAAGATGTGCAGGTCAGGTGACCTAAATTGCCCATAGTGTTAGGTGCATTAGTCAGAGGGAAATGGGTCTGAGTGGGTTACTCTTTGGAGGGTCGGTGTGGACTTATTGGGCCAAAGGGCCTTTATCCACACTGTAGGGAAACTAATCTGAAGGGACAGAAGGTGTGGGTCTAAATCTGCTCAAAAGGAATGTAGACAAGTGAGTTGACAAAGATCTGGCAAATGGAGTATAAACAGAAAAATGTCATTGTCCATTTTGGTACGAAGAACAAAAACAATTGCAAAAGATTAGTATGCAGGTACAGCAAGTAATTAGAAAAGCTGATAGAACATCATCATTGTTGTGAGGGAAATTGAATGCAAACATGAGACCACATCTGATTCGTCTACAATATTGCTGTCTTTATTTCAGGAAGGATGTAGATGTATTGGAAGCAGTTCAGAGAATCACGGGGCTAATATCTGGAATGTGTGAGTTGGACAGGCTAGGTTTGTATCATGTGAGTTTAGAATAATTAAGAGGCGACTTGATTGAAATATTATATGAACCTGAGGGGACTTGACCTGTGGATGTGGAAAAGATATATCATCTTGTGGGAGAATCTAGAATTAGCGGTCACTAGCAATTAAAAAAATAATGTTTAAAACAGATGAGGTGAATTTATTTTCTTTGAGTGTTGTGAGATTTTGGATCTCTTTCTCAAAAGATGAAGGCAGCACAGTCTTTGAAAACTATTAAGGCAAATGTAGGGTGGTTGTTGATAAGCAAGAAGGTGGACGGTCATCAGGATAAGCAGGAACATGTTCCTCATGTGCATGTTCATTGGTTACATTCCTGAATTGATGTAAATGGCAGAGAGAAAGTGGAGAGAGGGGAACGTGGAGAAATGGTTCCTGGGTAGCTGCCTTGCAGAATGGGTAACTGTGTTTCAGTCTCCACCAACTTCCTTTCAGAGGAAGGATCAGCATATGTCTTATCTTCTGGAGAGGCTAGAAGAATCATCCAAGACTCCCGTGACCCTGAAAACAATAGACTTGTCCTTAAATCTGGCCAAGAATGAAATCATACAAAGCAACAGCATGAATCAAGCCATAGAATTACAAAGCAAGAAGGAAGCCATTCAGCCATCCATGCCTGTTCCAGATCTTTTGAAAAGCTATCCAGTTTCTAATATTTCCCCCCATAGTCCTGCAGGAAAAGAAAGCTTGAAGACTTTTGCACAAGAATTGAAAATTGTACCAACTGCTGAAAGGATCAAGTCACCATTATTCATCCAAGCCAAACTGGAGTCGGTTTTAAATCCACACAGAGATGCTGTTAATAGTCTTGTTGGGAGGTTAAATGTTCAATACCAGAATTGTCTCTTACAGTCTTTTTTTACTAAAACGTTTTAGCAGCCTCTGCTGTTTTAGTTATCCTGAGATTTATTTTATTGCTGTCTGTTCATGCCTTGATGTATTTTTAGGTTGAGAAGTTTCAGAATCCCCATTTTTGCCACTGAAAGGGCATCAACCCTCACCCTGACTCTGTCACAGGTTCCAGTTCTCTCTCCAGTTCTGCCAGACCTTATCACAGGTCAGGACAATGGAAACCCAGTGACAATGGGTTCCAAAGCAAATTCTTCCCATTCATTAGTTCATGCCAAGATTACAGACAAAGTTGATTACAGTCACTAGTTTTGAACCAGATTCAACAGAACATCAGACATACTTTTGCTCATCTGTATATAAGGAGAATTATGAACTAATGATTGTAGCATAAAGGTGTGTCAAAGCCAATTGCTCCTATTATGGGTTAAGGACCATACGTGACCCATTTTAGGTTGAATGGATTTCTGGTTCAGGCTCAAGTCCCAAGTCTTGTAAGTTTCTAGTGATCTTGAGACTTCATGTTTGATCCCTGTAAATAACTCTACATCCAGAAGTAGCTCTGTTTCATCTTCTCTTAATGTCAGGTCGCATCTAACATCTCACCAACTCAGTTTGCTTTCCTTACTCTCTAACCCCCAGATATTGATGAGTGTGATGGGAACCATCGATGTCAGCACGGCTGCCAGAATATGCTGGGTGGATATAGATGCAGCTGCCCTCAAGGCTACATGCAACACTACCAGTGGAACCAGTGTGTCGGCGAGTATTCGAGTTCTTATACCTCAGGAGATCTGGGAAACTTCAGTGTTATTGAAAGTGAGGGAGTCAGTGCAAGTCCTGTTTTACTTGTCAATAATACAGGGTTGGTACAGCAATAGTTAGCAGCAAATGAGTGTCAGCTGTTGGACAGCTCTGGAACACATTGTTAACTTTAGATTTATGCCTAAGGAGCGACTCTCTAATCTTGGTAAAATGGAATGAGGTAATGTCTGAATGTGAGCGGGTTACCTCCCCTTCAACCTCAGGGAATCGTGTGCAGTATGGCAGGATAGAGGGGAAAAGAGAAAAAATTGAAATAAAGATTGAAAATTAATTCATCGGAGTTGCAATTTTAGAATAATTATGATGATTCTCATTCAGGACAATTTAGCTTCAGAAATCAACTTCAGCAATTACCCATTGTTGAAGTGAAGTTCAGGATTTAATTTGTTGAATAATTACACAGAAAGAAACTGGCTCAAATGTAACTCGAGACAAGTGGAAAATGCTGCGCCCTTTGAGGTACTGGGTTGTTCAGGAAGTTCCCTCACTCAGTATTAGGTTTGTACTGAGACAGCCAGCCTTTGTCAAGGCAGCATCGGGAGCATGGCAATTGGCCTCCAGTGTCCATGGGCTCGGGAGGAGTCGATTAAAATTCCAACTTCACTTTTCACATTATCCCAGTACGTGTGACAATAACAAATCAAATCAAATCACAATTCCGGCTTGAAAATCAAAAAAAAAAGAGAATTCATGAATGCATTCAGGGTCGTCATATACTATTGACCATGTCGCTAATACAGGATGGCTAAGTATCTACCCCAGTGTGCCAGGAATGAAGGATCATAGATATGTCCATGGGACCATATCGCAGGAAGTGTCAGTACTTTCAGGGAAGCAAGTGTGAATATTATTGAAGATGTTGCATTGCTAATCTCCCTTTGACTGTTTTGCAGATGAGAATGAGTGCAGCAATCCCACTGCCTGTGGAGCTGCCTCCTGTTATAACACTCTAGGCAGCTACAAATGCCTCTGTCCGTCTGGGTTTGATTTTGACCAGTATTCTGGGGGATGTCAGGATGTGAACGAATGCTCAGTCTCTGGAAACCCCTGCACGTATGGCTGCTCCAACACAGACGGTGGTTACCTCTGCGGCTGCCCTGGGGGCTACTTCAGGGTGGGTCAAGGGTAAGTGACAGGTCAATGATGGACTCAAGACGGGAAGGAGAGCTAGTGTGCTGTTGTACTGTTGAATAATAAAGCCCAAAATTTAAATGGTTCAAGAAATTTCTAGTCTCAGGTTAAATGCAAAGGGACAAAAGATTTGGACAGTCAACAAGGATTTCCCAAAATAGAAAATAAATTGAGCTCAATCAAATTCTTTGGACAATTTTTCTTTCAATGCTGCTATCACTGTCCTATCCATGGCTATGTATAAATAACTCTTCACCCTCTCTAACAAGTGAATTCCCTTAGGGGCCTGTTTTATTTAAACACGTCCTGTGAATCCCATTCTTTGTGAATAACTATCTCCGTGTCATTGTGCAGGAACACCATCTTCTTCTTCACTTTGCCCTCACAAAACTCCGTTCTTGTCGGAATACAAGATCATAAATGGCCGAGGAAGTTGTAAAAGTTCTAATCAAATAGCCATATCCTCATTGAGGGTGCCAGTTTGTACACAGGACACATGTTGGATAATATTAAGCAGAAGTTATTAGGCACAAGTGAGGAAAAGCAACAAACACAGTGCTTAGGTTTAAAAAGGATAGAAAACCTGCACTAAAACCATTACACATTAGTCATCTAGACCATAACACCTACAATTTCTTCTCTAAACCTTTTTACATTTCTCCCGACCCCTTAAAACCAAATACGTCATCTATGCTAATGTTGCCTTCCTTGAATCATTGTCAATACCTTTTTGACTAATTGCATTCTTGTGAAGCCCTATTGGACAGTATACAATGTTAAAGTTGCTACACAAACGCAAGGTTTTATTGATGGCCTAAAATCAATATGGGCATATAATGGAAAACAGTGCAGAGTTAGTTGAAGGAGCTTTATAGCAATAGTCCTATTGTTACCATCTGATAAAATATCTGGTTTAGCAAGAAGATGCTGACTGCCAGACCTCTGGCTTCTTTGAGGGTGTGACATGCAGAGTTGCATTCCCTGTAACATCATTTGTTTTCACCCTTCAATAAGAGGAATAACTTATTAAATAAATTGCCTTGAATGTAAAGCACTGTTTTGTGATTTCTGACTTAGCTCACCCTTTTCCAACTCAAAGTTAATTTTATCCATCCCCTCAATCTACTCCTTGTTCAGCCCTCGTACAATTTGACATTGTCAGTAATTCTAGTTTAAAAATGTGTTGCTGGAAAAGCGCAGCAGGTCAGGCAGCATCCAAGGAGAAGGAGAATCGACGTTTCGGGCATAAGCCTTTCTTCAGGAATGAGGAGGGTGTGCCAAGCAGGCTAAGTAAAAGGTAGGGAGGAGGGACTTGGGGTAGGGGCGTTGGGAATGCGAAAGGTGGAAGGAGGTTAAGGTGAGGATGATAGGCCGGAGAGGGGGTGGGGGCGGAGAGGTCGGGAAGAAGATTGCAGGTCAAGCAGGCGGTGCTGAGTCCGTGGGTTGGGACTGAGATAAGGTGGGGGGAGGGGAAATGAGGAAGCTGGAGAAATCCGCATTCATCCTAGGGTTCCTAGGCAGAAGATGAGTCGTCTTCCTCTAGCAACACATTTTTAAGCTCTGATCTCCAGCATCTGCAGTCCTCACTTTCTCCTAGTAATTCTAGTTTCTCATCCTTTCACAATGATTTCCTTACATCCCTCCCTAAAATTCTTCTCTGTGATCTCTAACAGCCTTTTCCTCTCTAAGATCCTCAAATCTGTAATTGCCTCCATCTCCATTTTTTCCGTTCTGAAATATCTTACTCAAAATCTGAAATGAAGAAGAAAGCAGAATATTACAGACAGAAGTGGATGGAATGATTTTATATTCTAGACATTATATTGGAAAATGAGCATATGGGAGGGATGGGCTTCAATGGGAGTGTAAAGCACTCCAGAGGAATGAGAAGGTCATTGTGTCCCACCAAACTATACATAAGAGTGCAACTGGATAAGGAGAGGTTTACATACCCAAGTACAGAATGATATATCCAAGATACTTCAAAATACAGTTTTTGTAATTGTCATGAAAGTATTTGTGCTAAATATTTCCTTGCGTCTGTATTGCTGTTGATTCCTTGTTCAGACACTGTATATCAGGAATGGGGTTCGGGAATGGTCAATATCTACCTTTGGAGGAGGAAGAGGGTGATGCAGAGAATGTGCTGTCCCCTGAGACATGCTATGAATGCAAGATCAATGGCTACCCCAAGAGAGGCAGGCATCGGAGAAGCACAAATGGCACTGTGTCACATGAGGTAATTTCGGGAATTGCTCAAGACCAAAATAGGAATGGCATATGTTTGTGTATAGTGTGGCTCAGTAACATCTCACTGTACTTCACATAAAATGACTAATTGTGGATTGTAGTTATTTGTTATGCAGCAGTCATTGTTGTATCTGGTGAAATCCCCAAAACAGTAAATGGGATGAATGGGTCATTAATCAGCTTTTTGATGGCAGTGCTTCAAGAAGCATAGAAACTACTCTTCTTTAGATAATGGCTGCCTGAATAGGTCAACACCGATCCCCTGGTATCCTGTCTCATCTCATATGACACTGGTGTGGAAATAATTTCTAACTGTTAGATTCCCAAATCAATCAGGAAATCAGCACTGAAAAGTAGCAATTACGGTTAAAGACGTTTTACTTCATTTGGAAAGGAAATCTCTCAAAGTTTGAATTGAAATTGTCCAGATTTTGAAGGTAAATTAGAAAATTGATCACTTTGAAGCATGCACATACCAGGGGGCACAATCTAAAAATGATGAATAAAAAGGGAAATCAGGGATCCTATAGAAACATATACAATTATGAAAGGAATAGATAAGATAGAAGCAGGGAAGTTGTTTCCACTGGTGGGTGAAGCTATAACTAGGACGTAACGTCAAAATAAAGGGGAGCAGATTTGGGACTGAGTTGAGGAGGAACTCCTTCATCCTAAGGATTGTGAATCTGTGGGATTCCCTGCCCAGTGAAGCAGTTGAGGCTACCTCGTTGAATGTTTTTAAAGCGAAGCTAGAACAGTAAAGGAATTAAGGGTTACAATGAGCAAGCAGATAAGTGGGGCTGAGTCCACGAAAAGTCAGCCATGATCTTATTGAATGGCCAAGCAGGCTCAATGGGTCAGATGGCCGACTCATGCTCCTGGTTCTTATGCTCTTATGTTCTTACTCAAAGGAGATTTGTTTCCTGGAATATGTACGTAGATAAAGATATTGAAACAACCAGATGTCCTTTTGAAGAGAAAAATAATGATTGATTCAACAGGGAAATAGGGTGCGGTGCTGGAAAAGCACAGCAGGTCAGGCAGCATCCGAGGAGCAGGGGAATCGACGTTTCGGGCAAGAGCCCTTCATCATTTCCTGATGAAGAACTCTTGCCTGAAACATCAATTCTCCTGCTCCTCGATCTTGCCAGACCTGCTGCGCTTTTCCAGCACCGCACTCTCGACTCTGATCTCCAGCATCTGCAGTCTGCACTTTCTCCTAATTGATAGATAGGGTTAAGCATTATGTTTGGGAGGTGGATTTGTGATACTGAGGACTGTAACAAGAAGGTAAGCTTAAACAATGCAACAGGTTTTGAACATGACAGGTTTTCATTGATTAGTTATTTAATGGAAATGTCAAAAGTAGGTCCTGAAACAAGCTCACTGAGCTTTTATTTTCATGACAGGATCTCAAGATTAGTCTGGCTAGTTTGGACATTGATGCACCAATCCCATTGAATGTGAATATCTCCGACATGGGAATCCATGATCACATCATGGAATTCCTTCCGGCCATTGAGACTCTGGAAAACCACGTGCGTTACATCATCTCCAGTGGGAATGAAGCCAACTTCTTCCGAATTCATCAGAAAAACGGACTCAGTTACCTCCATCTAAGCCGTAAAAAGGCCATGCGAGGGAAGTACATGCTCGAGATTTCCAGTATGCCTCTGTACAGGAAGAAGGATCTCCTGAAACTGGAAGATGAGAATGACGTTGACTACCTCGTGGGTGATCTCGGCGAGGCCCTCCACATGAAACTTCAGATTCATCTTCTTTAATGTTCTTCTCCTGTCACCCTTGGTGGGGAAAAGGCCTCCACCATTTTAAACAGCACCTCAGCACCAACCTCTCAACACTAAACTTGATGATGGGATACTGGGCTGTGTCAGCTCAACAAAATCTTTACATAATAGTCCTTTTCATTCAGGCTATGTATTGGGGATTGAATGGCATTTTCTGGAGTGTGTCACTGTTGTCACACTTACAGCTGATGATTGACACCAATTGAAAAGGACTAATTAATATTTAAAGGTTGAAAATTCCATGTGCTTAACCAGATTTATTTTGTAGTACAGTGATTCAAATTGGAATGTATATCGTAAAGGAGTCCCCTCTTATTAGAGCAAAATAAATTGGGAGACAGCAGATCAGCGAGGACAAGGGCATTAATGGATTTGAAGGAATTAGTGATGTAGAATCAGCAATGAAGGGGAATTTGCTTTGCATTTAGGGGAGAAATAAATTCTAATTTGGGATTATATTAATAAATACTGCCATTAGAGGTTGAATTGAAAAACTGAAGGAATCTTGATTTTTTTAACCATTTAACAGGCCCTCTTTCAGGGACTGACCTGTTCTGTCCTGAGGGATACCCTGTTGCTAATTGTTCTGACCTGAGTACTGTTGAATTGTGGAGAAATTTATTTTGTACAATTTGCATTGTTCTGAATCATTCACTTCTGACTTTGGAATCATTTAGTTAACCAGGAATCTCTGTCCAAAGTAATCAGTTGAAAAAATGTTGACTTAGGAAGATACAGCATGGACAGCCATTTTGTAATAACGTTCTTTGAGTAAAACCAATCAATGAGTTAGTGAGGAACCTGACCTGTGAAGTTAGGATGAGAACAAAGGAAGGGAGATATTTCCAGCTCATTCCTTACAATTCTGATTAGTGCAGCAGGTAGGTGGCATAAAGCTTTTTTAAAGCATGTTCTTCCCCTTTTAATAAGGCAAACAGCAGTAATCAATCCATTGTGCAGGTAGTGCTTATTAGGTTTCAATGAGTTGGGATCAAGAATTAAGGATTATTACATTGTCAGGGGTTAAAAGAAACTTTGTATATGTGTGTGTGTGTTACCATAGGAGCTTTTCCAAGTATCCATGGAAACACTTGTTGAGTAGGCATAGCAATATATCCCACCATCCTTTTTTGTATTAACTCTATCCACATTTTGGGAGAAACTCTCTTCCTATCAACACCATCAGCGATAAAAGCAATCTTCAGAAATTGCTGCAATAACCTAAGTTTAAGAATCTTATCCATGTGCTGGTGTGCTACCCAGATGCAGTTTTCATGTGGATCTCAGACAACTGAGTCTCTCTGTATCACTTCCGTGTGCATTGTGCAAGTTTGGCTTGGGTGTATTTGCTGCTCCAGTCAAACTTGCTGTTTTCCATAAACCCTAAGATGAGAACATAATCCTAAGTGTAGGCATTCCAGTCGAAGGTGCAGCCACCTCACTTGGGACCTCAATAAAAAAAACCCACCAAAGCCCACCAACTCTGAGTGAGTGCAAGCAAATAGTTTTAACACAGAGAAAATTTATTTTTAACTGTAGTTTCACAAGAAGGCATTACTCCCCATCAATGCTGACAGGATTGGTTCCTTATGCTCGTTCGTAACGGTTGACAGCACTGACCCCCCCCCCCCCCATCCTCCTAGTGCCCAAAAGGATTGTCCCTTTCCTATCTGACAGTGAGAAGCACATGGAATATTATCTTTGAAATTTGGTGTATCCTGATACTACTCCACAAAGCAGGTGGAAGATAAATTTGGTTCTCTGCTTCGATTCTCATAAAGCACTGCATGAGATATGAACACTAGATTAAGTTCTGTAAATGATAGAGTCACCCAGATGGTTGTGACAGTTATATGCCACTAATCTGCAAAGTAGTTCATGAAGAAAAAAACTCCTCATCAACCCCACATCCTCGGTTTTGACAGTGCACTAAACATTCAGGTTCTTCTGAAAGGAAAACCACAGGACAACCCTTTCTTTTTTCGTATTTGATAATTATCTCTAACTACGATGATTGAGACAAAGCAAAGAATCTAGAGCCAGGTATTAATGGGTGAGATTCTAAGGGTGTCAATTTCCCAGCATTTCACCATTTTATAACACAGATTCAGAGTTAGAAAGTAATTTTCCTCAATTACCTATTCCTATCTTTGCCCCAAATAAGGGCACATAAACCAAAGAAAATTCATTACCACATTGCTAATGTTTGTTTGACAGAGCCAGTGCAAGTGCCAGTTGATTTTACTCATGCATTTGTGTTATGTTTACTGTTTCTGAGATGTGTTTAATAAGTACATCTCCTAGTTGATATTATTTTTAATGACCTGAATCAAAGCATTGTCCTGTCAGGGAGTAAAACCCCCAAAAATGGCATATCTTTCAGATAGTTAATAATGCAGCTGTTCCACATTAAAATGTGTGTGCTTTCACAGAATTTCACAGAAGATAACCATTTGACCCATCCTGCAAGTGTTGACTCTTTTCTTTCATGGTTATAACAAGAAGTACAATGCTAATAAGCTTTTTTTTCAATTTGCATTCAAAAATACAGAGGGTTCCATTGGTTGCTGTGTGTGGCAGAATTGGAACAAAAAGTTTAAATGTAATGGAGTTTAATAGTACAAGTTGAAGAAATTCTTCACAATGATTGTGTCAGGGCACACTGCAACTGGAAGATTTGGACATCCTCCAAGCTATTGTCCCTCAGTATGCTTTCTTTGATTATTCAATAAACAATAAGTTTGTCTTATCTTCTTTAAATGGTTCCACATGGACATTGCATAGTGCAGGCAAGTTACTGTTTCATAAAGGTGCTAATGTTAAAAGATTTACCTGTTCAACCTCAGACTACCTGAAGTGCTTTTGTTCAGTAGTGCAATTGATCAATACAATGGTGCTAGTATCAAAATTCAGGGTTCCTGCACTGTCCATCCCATTTTATATTTATGTATAACCGACATTTTGTACTGTTTGTTTTTTTTTGTGAGCTCATATCTTGTAGCTTTTTTTTGTAAACTGCCACTTCATGTAAAATAGAGGACGTGTTTATACTGTAATCATTTAGTGACAAACTTGAAAAACAATTTTTTTATTGTAAACTTGTAATACTGTATACAGATTTTTCTACTGCAAAGAAAAGAGGGTTATGAATATAATAATTCTGCCTGAACACTGGACCCTCGACATCTGTTGAATTGACCATCCTGACTTTTTGAGATGAACTTTGTACTAACGATGTGAAGCCCGGACTGCCAAACAATGAAGTACTGTTATACTACAAGCCCAAGTCAGCCTTTCCTCTGTGTTCTGGTGTTGTTATTGATGCATGGGGTTTGGGGGGGGGGGGGGTGGAATTCAGCACATAATATATATCTGGGGAATTGGATTTGTACCGAGAAACATTCTCGGCAATAAAATGGATTATTTTGGGTTACATTCTAAGCCTCCGCTGTGATTTTGCCTGGAGCTGACTCAGGTGATGTTTTTACACAAAAGAGCAAGATGATAGTGTCACCCAAAGGGCCTGAGGCTGATCCTCCATCACAGGCTCCTGTGGGGCGGGTTTACCTTCATTTTGCCATCCTATCGGAGTTGTACATCAGCAGTCCATTATCACGGGTTCCAGTTGCTACAGTAAAGCTCCCTAGCAAAGCTTTAGTAACTTTTAATGAGGGGTTTTGGGAAAAGGGTATAAATTTTATTCAATACTAACAAGGAAATGCTTGCTTTTCTTTATCTGCCAATTTTCTCCCCACCTTCCTGAAAGTTGCTGACTTTGAACCCAACAAGCACTAGGCGTTCTCTAGTAGTTCACCTGAATGGCTGTAATTTGCATGCGAACTTTGACAGTAATCGGAGCAGCACATTCAATTGAAAAAAAAAGTCCTGGTCCGCTTGATCATGGCCTCACCCACTGAATGAGTTCTTTCTAGAAAATGGGGTCATTGGATTCTGGTCAAGACAGTAAGTGTGAAAGTTAACAGTTAAAGCCTTTATTAGTCCTACAGATTATCTGAGGCACTTACAAATCTAATGATGCTGTGCAGCATGCTTCATTTATTTTTAGTTTTTCACACTGCAATATTTATATGACTGGTGCATTTTAATTTCTAGTCACTGGTAACTCCCAGAATGCTGATAGTGGGCTCAGTCATGGGAAGCCCATTGAATGCCAAGTGGAGATAGTTAGATTGCCCTTTCTTTTCCCTTGTACCTACAAAACTCCATAAAATCATTGCCAATAAGTAGTGATTGTTTATGATCATATTACATGTACACCTAGGCCTGACCTGCAATCTGGTTTGGCAGGCAAGGTGGTTTGGAGATACAAAGTACCTCAGATCCAGTGGGACACAATCCCATCACTTCTGGGTTCCCAAAATTGTATAAGGAGACACTGGGAAACAGTGTTATGGAGGGTGGCTTTGGCTGCAACTCCAAGAGAATTTCAAGAACACATTATGCTTGACCCCTTCATGGGTGTGCCTGTGCAAAGATTGCCCCAAAGGAGTAGTAAACAAGATGGCAGATTAGATCCTCGTTGTCTCTTCAAAGCAATGACAGTGGAGCTCTGCCTGTTGGTTTGTGGTCTAGGGAACTAAGTGTGAAAAATCAGGCCGTTCACTATCAAACAATAGTTTAAAACCACATTCCAATATCTGTGGCTGTCTAAGCTAACATGTAAACTATGAAAGCAATAATTATTTTAAACCTGCAGCAGGGTAGAAACTATAATGCATGTATCAACGCATCTAAAAAGTTACCAAACTCAGCATTAAATATAACAAAAGTTTATTGCAACTTTTGACATCCAAAGAGCAAAGTCTCTCTGAGTGAATAAAGGGTCACGTGTTAACCAATTCCAGGTACTGCTGATGGGAAAGTACATCTCGGCAATTAGCTGCAAAGATCATTATTTAAACTTGAACAATTTGTATGTGTGAATAGTGAACACAACCCGAGACTAGAAAAGAACACTTCAGACGCAATTTCTACGCAAGCACAGATTTATTTAATTGCTCATGTTTCACAGCTTGTGGGAACCTTTATACGCAATAGATTCACCTTAACACTGCCTACTGTGCAAATACATTCTCTCAGGATCAGAACATCCAGAAATATTTATCCAATTAAAACAAAAGTACACTGGTATGGTGGGGAGTCACAAAGTTCCACTTGACTCATTTTACTTCCAGTTGAAGGTTGGACCGGAATTTTGTGAAATGATGTGACATCAGTCATAATTCAATGTATATGAGAAAAAAATACATTTAAAGATACACAAACAGGAGCTCCAAATTAATAATGTCCCCAATGCCCTCCAGTCCCATGCCCATTGTTTACTGAAGACATTGGGCAGATACAGGAGTTCCCTCTTAAAAGGCACGTGGACATAACTATAGATGGGTGCAACTAGTCCCATCAATCATACTCTGCCTAGCCTTTTGATGACCATTGTGCCTCAGCCCAGATTGACCCAAGGTTCTCTGATTTGCAAAAACTGCCCAAAAGGAGCAGTAAACAAGATGGCAGATTAGATCCTCATTCTCTCTTCAAAGCTGGGAGAGCTGAGGTTGTTTACATCTGGGTAAGAAGTGCTCAGAAATGGGAATTCCTGTCCTCCAAGATGAGTGGCTGAACAACAGTAGCAAGTGCCTGGAAGCACAATCAGAAATTCAGGAGAACTTATGAGTAATAAGTTAGCTTCATTTACATCAGCTCTGTGGGTAAGTCTATGAACTGCTACAGTTCAAGAAGATGCTTCTCCACAGCCTTTGAGGACTATCGGAGATGGATAATAAATAGCCAGCAATGGCTACATCCATGACCAAATAAAAAAACTCTTTCCAGCAGTAGAAGAGGATCCTTTCATATCCCCATATCTGTGTGAAACGCACTTATTGACACCACAAGTGTTTAAAGTGGTGTCCATGAATCTACTTAAATAATACTGTTACAGTAACCCGCACAACATCCTCCACATCAAATTCCTAAAGTGATGGAGGTAGACTCTTATTAAACCTCTTCAACTGGGGCCCCACTTCTGCTTGTTGGAATCCAGGGCGGGTCCAATGTCGGGAATTAGGAGATTCTGAACGGGAAGCTGTGGAAAAAGTTGTGGGAAAGGCATGGAGGGCACTTCAGAGACACAAGTTGTAACATTCCATATTCTGAGGGAGGCCTTTTATCAAGAGAAACTCAGAAGTTCAGATTGGATTACTCCCCACACTGGAGTGTCCTTAGGATACAGTGCATCAGTGAATTTGTCTGGATATAGGATTACCAGGTAGAGGTATTCTCTCTTTAAATGAAAAAGAATAGTTATCTAACGTGAAGATCTCTTAACCACCACATCTTCTGTCATGTAAGAAGCTGGATGTTGCTTTTCTTAAAATCCTGATGTGAGATTAGCATTCACAATATACAAAACAAACCAGTGTAAAAATTCCAAACAGGTCATTCAGAACATACCACGATAGACAGGAACATGTTAGCTGGATAAGTGACCAGGTGCATGAGAATGCATTTCTGGCTTAAACATTTGGATGAGATAGCACAGAGTTAATTCAATCTCTGCTGTGCATGGTCACCTGATTATTTCAGCTCAGCTTTAGTTTCAGGTCAGATTTCAGAAACTGCAGGCTATTCCCCAGTCTTCTCTCACTGCCAGTGAATGTTGAATTGTGCAGGGATATAGATCTAAAAACTAAGCTACTCTTTGTGACATGAATTTATATCAAGCAAGCTATAACATCAGCTTTAAAGAGAAACCCAATCCTATCTGAATCCAATATCCACACGTGTATTCATCAGCAGAGAACATTGTGGAGATCCAGAGCTGAAATTCCTTCCTAATTACTTGTTACTGAGAGTCACTGCCACACTTTTTTTCCTGACAGACCAAAGTAATAAGTGTGATAGTGAATTTCAGTACCACATCCTTTCTCTCACATAGTTATACCATTCAAACATTTGTACTGTTCAAAAGTTAGAATCAATGGATTAGAAATAATTCTGTACTGACTGTAAAAGGAGCATTCTGATTTATAGGTTTATAATACATACCCTTTATTTAGATCTGTCAGGATAATTAGTTGAAATAAAAAAGGAGTGCAGTCAAAAAGGGCAAACTGCCCATCCTGACAGACTTCCAAGGAGTGTGCATTATTAACCCATAAATCAGAATGCTCCTCCCCCTCAGAACGAATGGAACTATTTCTCCATCTGTTAATTCTAACTTCTGAAGAGTACAAATGTTTGATTTGCATAATGGTATAAAAATGTGAGGAGAGAATGTGTTCTGGTCTAATACATTGCTCCTTGTTACAGGTTGTTTACATCTGGGTAAGAAAGCGCTCAGAAATGGGAATTCCTGTCCTCACTCGTGTCTGTAACATGGGCCTCCCAGCCTCAAGGTTAATGGCCAGGATTTGACCTGAGAAAATCAAACAGAACCATACAGAGGAATGGTCACTGGACCCAAAACATTCACATTGATTTCTCTGCCCAGATGCTGCCAGACCTGCTGAGCTTTTCCAGCAACTTCTGTTTTTGTTTGAGAACTATACAGAATTGTACTCAACATTGAGTCAGAATTCATGTCAGGTACAACTATTTGTTTTTATAAATATTTTTATTGAAAAACTTTAAAAAAACATTTATATATAAAGAAAAAAAAACGTCAGAACAGAAAAATAGTACAAAGAACAAGGTCATAACATAGTACCACTGTTACTAAACAACCCACTATTCTCCCAAAACAAACCTATCTACTTAACTAAAACTAAATTACATATTGAATAAATACTAGCTTAAATTACATTCAAGTTATTTAAATTATATAATGTCTTACTACTTTATTCTGTCTTACTCATCACACCTCCACTGAGGCTCCCATCCCTGGGAGTACCCCCTACAGTACCCATATTCCTTTCCTTCCAGTCTCCTCCTCCCGGGGCCCCACGAGTGCCCATAAAGGTTCCCACGGCCCTGACTAATATTGCCAACAAATCAGTTTCAATATAATTTAAAGGTACAACAATTTTAGTGAATAATTTCTGCCTCAATTTTATTTTCACAGACTTGGTTTTCTTTCACTTCTCTCTTATTTCTTTCACTTTGTATTTGGGTCAGCTCTCCTGCCATTCACACCTCCTCCAGGCAAATCTTGCATTTCTTTAGTTGTCCTATTGCACTTCCTTTGGCTTTACAGCATTAAGCCTTCTGTCATTTCATCTTTCCTGTCCTACTCAATCATAAGTCTTCCGTTTTGTTCTTTATTCCCACACTCCCAGAATTTTACTTGCTCAAGAACCATCACACTTCCACTTGCCTCGATCACGGAGCAGAAACCTGGTGTGGTATCCTGTGTCCTCTCCTGTTCTTCCACCCAAATTATGTCCATATCTATTAAATGGTGGTTTAGACTCTGATAGTGTACAGCACACATGAGCTGCAGGAGGGGATTAAATGAATGGGTTAGAACATAAGGAATAATGAGAGGAATCTAAGTTATTGTATAGGTGGGCCTTGTCACCCCACCATTCACTGAGGCCCTTAGGTGGGAAATTAATTATTAGATTCCCTACAGTATGGAAGGAGGCCTTTCAGCCCAACCAGTCCACAACGACCCCCTGAAGAGTAACCCACCCAGACCCATTTCCCTCTGACTAGAGCACCTAATACAATGGGTAATTTAGCATGGCCAATTCACTTGACCTGCACATCTTTGGGAACCGGAGCATCCAGAGAAAACCCACGCAGATACAGAGAGAATGTGTAAACTCCACACAGTCATCCGAGGCTGGAATCGAACCTGAGATCCTGGTGCTGTGAGGCAGCAGTGCTAACCACTGAGCTACCGTGCCACCCATTAATGTGGACCCTACCATTTGGGAAGCACAACAAGAAGTGTATTTGCTTTCAGGTTCCTAGAGGTGGGATTGGGGTTTGTCCTTCCATTAATCCATTTAGCTATAGGGAGAGGCTGAATAGGCTGGGGCTGTTTTCCCTGGAGCATTGGCGGCTGAGGGCTAACCTTATAGAAGTTTATAAAATCGTGAGGGGCATGGATAGCGTACATAACCAAGAAATTTTCCCCGGGGTGGGTGAGTTCAAAAATAGAGGGCATAGGTTTAACATGAGAGGAAGCTACAAATGGCAACTTTTTCATGCAGAGGGTGGTGTATGTATGGAATGGGCTGCCAGAGGAAGTAGTGGAGGCTGGTACAATAGTAACATTTAAATGATACCTGGATGGGTACATGAATAGGAAGGGTTTAGAGGGATATGGGCCAAATTCTTGCAAATGTGACAAGATTAATATAGAATATCTGGTTGGCATGGACAAGTTGGACTGAAGGGTCTGTTCCCATGCTGTACACCACTATGACTCTATGACTCTAATCACCTGTAAGAACAGTGAAAATTCGGCAATAAGATTCTCAACAGAACAAATGATTAATTTAAGAGTGAATTTACAATAAAACCAAATGAATCGAGAACATTAAACTGCCGCCCAATCATGAAAGCTATGTTCTTTACATTTCCCATTTTATCTATTAAGCACTGCAGTGGAATGATATTTGCCATCCTGCAGTGACTGAGATGGGAGGTACTGTCTGCACAGCCCAGCAGACTGGGTTTACCTACTGGAGATCTAAGGATGAATTAATATTCTGAAGTTTAATTTTATTTTCTTTGGGCTTTGTGTATTCATAAAGCTCCCTCAGATTGTTAAGCATTTCAATGGCATCGAGCTGTTCAAAGAAGTTACATAGAAATGTATAGATGTTATGATAGGTGTTGTTCAGCCCTGTCAGGGTCTTCCTCCACATGAACTGTAGCCCTAATCTCACACAGTCAGGGTATTCTCATATTCCTTTAGCCAGTTCTACCTTCTCACTCAGCTTTCTTAAAATTTGATATGACCTTTGCTTCAGTCATCAAGTTCACTTGTACATTCCATAGTCTCAAAATCATCTGCCAGATGAATGTTTCTCCTGCTTTCTGTCCTAATATTTTACATTTCATTTTCTCTATTAAATGGTGGCCTAGACTCTATGACAAGTACTGTGCACATGAGCCACAAGAGGATTAAATAAATGGTATAGAACGTAGCTGGGTTGTGGGAGGAATCCAAATGGGTGAGTTATTGTAGGCAATAGAAGAAGATTAAATGAATGTGTTAACATATGTATGGATCGTGCAAGGAAATTAAATGGGTGGGTGTACTGCATGATAACACTTCAAGATAAAATAATTATTCCAATACTAAACTGACTTAAGCATTCCTAGGTAAACATTTATAAATCAGTTTACAATCTCCTTCTCAGTGATAGGCCAGTACATCATCTCCATCCTTCAGTACGGGTAAGCAAGGCATAACCTGTCCTTCAATCTATCTTCAGCAATTCCTGAATAATTAGCCTACTGCTTAAGGAAGAGCAGTCCGAGAGGGAATAGTGACCACCAGTCACTAGTAGGGAGGCAGGCAGACAGGAAAGCCCCAGATTACAACTCACTCAAAAACAGATTTTCTGTGTTATAAAATGGAGAGAGTGATGGGCAGAGCAGTGCAACCAGAGTACACAAGGGGGGCAGGAGAAAGAGAAAAAGTAGTAGGAGACTCAGTAGTGAGGACTATAGACAGATGTTTCCATGGCTGTAACATAACTCCAGGATGGGGCCGGGGGATTCCAATGGTGTCATTGAGTTACTGCAGGACATTCTCCAGGGAAAGGCAAACAATCAGAGATCATGGTTTACACAGGACCCCAACAACATATGTAGAAAGAGGGATGAAGTCCCGCAACAAGAATTTGGAAAGCAAGATACCAGATTGATAAGCACAACCTCAAGGGTTGCTCCCACTGCCATTTGCTAGTGAGTAAGGGAATAGGCTCAAATGTATGGCTGAAGAGTTAGTGCAGGAGGGAGGGCTCAAAATTCCTGGATCACTGGGACCATTCCTGGGGAGAATTGTAGAATTGTACCTGAACCAGAACAGGATTAACCTCCTTCAATAAAGAGAGCAAACACATTGCTGGGTGGATATTATAGATCATTGCACAGTCAGGGAGAGATAGGGAGCATTTGTGTATTCACAGTGGAGAAGGATGATGTAGATCTAGAAACCAAGGAGGAAGACTGTGATATACTTGAACAAATTAGCATTGAGATATTAGTGGTTTTAACAGATTAAAAAGTGCATAAAACCCAGGCCTCGATGAGTTGTATCCAAAGCTACTGTGGAAAGCATGGAAAGAGATTGCAGAGGCTTTGAAGTTAGTTTTAAATCCTCTCTGGCCACAGGAGACATGCCATAGAGCTGGAGCACAGTCCATGTGGAACTATTATTCAGGAAGGGTCATACAGTAAACCGGGAAACCCCACGCCAGTGAGTCTAACATATGTGGCGGGGAAGCTGTTGGAAAAATAATCTAAGGGACAGAGTTAATTGCCACTTGGAGAGGTAAGGATTAATCAAGGAAAGTCAGCATGCTTCTGTTGAATGTTATTGAATATTTTTTAAGGAGGAAAGTGGGTCTGCAGATGAAGGTAATGCAGTTGATTTGTCTACATGGACATCAGTAAGGCATTTGACAAGGTCTTATATAGAGACTGGTCACAAAGGTCAGAGCCAATGGGATTCAAGGTCATTTGGTAAATTGGATCCAAAATTGGCATAGTGGCAGGCGCTGGGGATGATAGTCAAAGGTTGCTTTTTGTGACTGAAAGTCTGTGTACAGTGAGGTACTGCAGGGTTTGGTGCTGCGTCCCTTGTTGATTGCAGTGTACATTAATGATCTTGACATGAATGTAGGAAGGTTTATCAGCAAGTTTGCAAATGACAAACAAATTTGTAGTATGGTAAATATTGGAGAGGAAAGCCGTTGACTATAGGACTGATCAGGTAGACAGAATAGTGGCAAATGAAATCTGATCCTGAAAAGGGACAGATGAGATATGCTGAGATGAGATATGCTGAGATGAGATATGCTGAGATGAGATATGCTGAGATGAGATATGCTGAGATGAGATATGCTGAGATGACTAACAAGGCAAAGGAATATGTGATGAATGTAGAACCCTAGCAAGTACAAGTGAACAGAGGGCCTTGGCTACATGTCCTCAGATCCTTGAAGGCAGCAGGACGACTGGATAACTTAGCTAAGATGCATGGGGATACTGATTTTTATTAATCAAGGCATTGAATACAAGAGCATGATGGAGCTGTATAAAAAGATGTGATTTTCTAGAGAGGATGCAGAGGAGATCAACCAGAATATTGTCTTGGCTGAAGCATTTCAGCTGTGAAGGTAGACTAGACAGGCTGAGTTATCTTCCTTCGAGCAGGGAAGGCTGATAGGGTACAAAATTATGAGGGTGATAGAAATTAATTTCTTCCCTTCATAAAGGAATCAGTAACCAGGGGCATAGATTTATGATCAAGGGATGGAGGTCTGGAGGGGGTTTCACACCCACAGGGGATGTGGGGGCTATCTGGAACTCACGAGGTGGTAGAAGCAGAAGTCATTGTAACATTTGAATTATTTAGATGAACATTTGAAATGCCGTAGCATACAAGTGCTGGAAAATGAGATTAGAAGTAAATAGGTGTTTGATGACCAATATGGACATGGTGGTCCAAAGCACCTCTTTCTGTGCTGTAAAACTCAATGACTGTGACAGTTATCTTTTCCCCTAATACAGTGACAATCCTTTATTTCACGTCTTCCTGTCCCTGTCTCATTCCTCTATACCTTTCTTGCCCTTTCTCTCCAGTCTCTTCTTTCTCTCCATGATGCTGCAAATGAAACAGTGAAGGATTGTCAACATTTTCTTACAGAATTCTGAACTAGACTTGTGAAGCCTCTTTCTCTGACTCACCAACACAAAAGACTTTGGAGATGCTGAACGTCATAGGAATTTGATTGTTCTTATTATACTATTCCTATGATTCAGTGTTTTCCCTTCAAAAATAAATTCAGACCAAGGAAATTGCCAGATCAGTGCATATAATTACTTGCAGCAATGCAGCATAGTGCCACTAATCATCATTACTTTGTGCCAATTAGCAAGAAGCAACAAAAACATCGCTCCAATATATGCCCTATGGGCTGGACAAGCAATCTGAGGGATTGGGGTCAAATTAAAACTCACACACTATGGGACTAATTTCAGAGGAGAAGGCACTCCCTTTGTCCACTAGAGGCCAAATCACTTTCCAGCTCTCTTATGGAAATGGATAGATTTTGCTGCAGAATTTTGCAGCAGCACAGTGACAGCTTTTACCTATTCTCTCCAGTGACATTATGAATAATATGAAAGTAAAATCGAAGCATTTGCAATATGGAGTGATTCAAAGCTTCTCTACTAATTCCATACCTCAGTTAATCTAATTCATCTCCTGACCTTCTGCCATATTCACAGCATTTCCTTCTTCAATCCCAAGTTTCAGTTCCAAGTGTCTTTCAAATTGTTCGCTTACACTGTCAGTGTAAAAAGGAAAAAAACCTCATGATTTGCTCTGACATCTGCACTGCTCTATTGACTTCACGTTTCTAAAGCTAAGTAGCTCTTTGCCTAATCCCCCAACTCCTGTTTAAAACTCACCCACAAAATTAAGATCATTTCCTTTCTCACTGCCCCAACCTTAACCAGCACATCATTAAATTGAACTCCCCAGTCACTCACTTTCCCATGAAACCCTCTGATCTCTTTATCATTCCACAACTGATTAAATAGATCACTGTCCCACTTCAATAAACCCATCTCCTGCCACTGACCCTTTTAGATTTAGATTCATATTACCAGCATATGGAAGCTGGGATTTCTTAAACTTTGAATGTTATGGCAAATTCATGGTTCTCGATATGGTTTCAGGTATAGTCTTTCCACTAGTGAGTTATTTGTGCTGTCTCCTTCTTTCTCTTCCTGTGCCTTGCAAAACACAAACAGCTCAGACACTGGCCAGATAGCAAGGTCCAAGATTCTCCAATACTGTACTGTGGCCTCATGCAGGAATTAGTTGGGAGGAGGCAGACATTGTGAATGCAGGCAGCCATCATTGTCAATGACAGCAGAATAGTTCAGAGGCCCTGGATGCAGACCCTCTGATATTGAAAATGTTCAATCTCCTCACAATGTGTCACAGATTAAACACAAGGGAGAAATTGTGACTCAATGCGTCTAAAAATAAACAGCTTTGAATGGATGTGAGCAAATCTGTACAAAGGAAGCAGTTACTAGGAGGACACCTTGGACTTTTTTGAGATCACTGACTGGGTGAGACAATTAAGCTAAGTAAATAATCACAGCCTTATAAGCTATGGAACTGCTTAGACTTGTTTATTGAGCAGTTACATGTTTTTGCATTTATGGTTGTCAGGAGTTTTGGGTTTGGGATGTAGTTGAGAAAGGCAGTGGGGTGTAGGCTGCTAAGAGAGAAGCTCACCATTTCCCATATGTTTGTGAAAAGTCTTTTGGGAACTGAAACAAATGATGCAGCACTTACCCTGAAAAAGCTTCTGACAGAATTCTGCTTGGCAACTCCTGCTTCTGAAAAGATTCCATTGACAATTGCCTAGTGACACCCATGTATGTGTGCTAGGATGCCACACTGAAGCTATCTGGAACATTTCATATCTTATATTTTTTCTTCCTCAAGAATTAGACATTTTGTGTGTGAGTGTGTGTATACACACACAGTTATTTAGAAGGATTAATCTTTATACTTCAACATTTCAAACTGTTTATCACCTTTGCATCTGTGTTGAATAAGTCTTTTTATAATAAATCAGTAATTCTGAAACAAATTAGATAAAGTATATAATTGATCATATTAGTAACAGGGCAAAACATTTAAATATATGTTGTGAGCAGGGTAGTAAGTGGCACTGCAGAAAGCCAGTGTACTCTTCCAACATCAGTTCAGCAATGAAAGGCATATCCTCAGCACTATGTCAATGGTATTCTCGAAGATATTGACTATTCCAGCAATGGTGTGATGGAATGCCCTTTCTGTGTTCTGGCAAACACCATCAATTAAGATTCCAGGAACCCAGGAAATTCATATGGAATCTGCCCTTGGATCAGACAGTTGGGAAAGTGCCAGGCTGAAACCAAGAGCTGGATATTTCCTTAATCACATCTACCCAGAACCCACTCTGCACCATCCTACAGATCCCTGCTACAGGCTGACCAATATCAACGTCCCTGTCACATTGTATCATGTCCAGAGGCCCACAGTACAGAGATTCCCAAGGAGTCCCATCAGAAAGAAAGATGTCAGTCTGGGCTGGATCAATCGCCTCTCATCTGCTGCCAGATTCTTTAGCTCTGATACCCCAATAACTAACTAACGTGAAGTGCATCTGTGGGATCCCTCAGCTTCTCTCTGATTTCAAACAAACCAACACAATTTCTTAAACACCAGACGGGTCCAATTTGCACCAAATCCCACTTCATTTTTTCACTGATTAGTTGGGATTCATTGACAGGAAACTGGTTAATCTCAGCTCAATCTCTCCACAGTCCAGTTTTATTGGATAAAGAGGCTGAGTCAGGTTGTTATGCCTGGGACACTGACATTTTCCTTTTGGACAGAGTCACTTACTGCCTGTGGTAAGGAGACACAGATTGTCCTTACCATCGGAGTACTCAACTTCAAATTCTAACCCTGCATGGATTAAACTGTTTGTGAAATAAGCATGAACAGGAGATTTAGGTATCACTTTTCGATAGCTTGAAAACAATCCTGCACCTCATACACTCTAACCACATCTAAAAACAACATTGTAGAAGGTAGTAATGGGGCAGATCACACCAGAATCTTATCCACCATCTACTCACTCTGCTGAGGAGTGTGGAGTATGTGGAAGGGCACCTTATTCTCTTGGGATGAATAGGTATCCCCCAATCCTTGATTGCCTCACACTGCTAAAACCAATTGTAAACTGTCAATATTGAGGGTTCTGCAGGTTAATGGAATTAAAGTGAATGTAACCCTTGCACTGACAGAGGATGAGTGAACCCACTAACCACCTCCATTGTATCTGAGATTCTACGTGATCCATTAAACCTCTTTGTACACCTCCTAGAAGTATTGTAGATTCCAGTCCACCCTGATAACCTGTTTTGACAACCCGATTGTACAAGATAATAAAAACAGAATACTACACCTCTGGAAATCTGAAACAAAAATACTCAATGAGTCTGGCAGCAGCTGGGGAGAAAGAACATTGTGACACCGTGCTTGGCTTTTCCTTAGCACTGAAATTATACAATAAATTGCTTTTTTTCTGCCATCTAAAGGCCATCAACTGAAATTATCTACAGTACTTCTGTAATTTTAAGCATTTTAGCAAACCTCCAATGATTTGTGTTGAATGATAAGTAATTTTATAACAACAGCTCCTATAATGTAAAGTGTGTAATAAAGGCCAATGATCTGCAGTGACTGTATCTTGCAAATTCAGTTTTCATAAGGTTAACCAGGCTTTTACTCAGACTTTTAATGATCAAAATCTCTGACTTGATAAACCATAGATGAAAGTCTTTAATTGGACTCCACCTCATATAGTTGACTTTGAGATCTTATCTTCTTTTACTCTCACACATTAAGATATGCTCAGATGTCAGCCGGGAAGGGAGAGGGTGAGAACCATTTTTTAAAGGGGCAGTTGAGGGAGAGGCCACAGTGAGGGCCCGAGGGCTGCTGGGTTTATATCTTGACAGTAGCTGAATCCCGAAACACTATATGTATAGTGTCTCCCACCCACCCTCCTCCTCTAACAAAATAAAAAGGACTCTCAGGTGTTGCTAAGGCAAGGCGTTTCAATTGATATGTCTTATGTATTGTGTGATGAATTAAAAGTTTATTGTTAGTTGGTTAGTTTAATTAAATCACAGAGAAGTACAACAAATTATTTAACTCATACATTTGTATAAATTAATTAAATAAGCAGAGATAGCTAGACAGGTGATGTGTTGTAGCTGTATGTTGTGGGAGCAGGCTAATCCCATTGTGAACGGCAGTGACCACATCTGCAGCAAGTGTTTGTTGCTGCAAGACTTCCGGATCAGAATTGATGATCTGGAATCTGAGCGGCAAACCATTGCGGCACATCCGGGAAGGGGAGAGTTACTGGGACGTTTTGTTTCAGGAGGCAGTCACACCCGGTAGATTAAGTAATTCAATTCAATTAGTGATCAGAGACAACAGGGTGTGACTGTAAGTGAGGGAGGTAAGAGGATTCTGAGTTCAGGAGTGGAGGAGCCTCAGCCCTTGACGTTGTCCAACAGGTATGAGATTCTTGCTCCCTGTACGGATGAGGAAAATGGCCGAGGACAGGATGAGCCAGCTGACCACACTACCATGGTGCAGAAGGCCATTAAAGAGGGGAGAGTAATAAGACAAGTAGTTGTTATAGGGGATTCTATAATTAGGGGGACAGATAGTATCCTTTGTGAGCCGGATCGGGAGCCCTGCATGGCATGTTGCCTGCCCGGTGCAAGGGTGCAGGACATCTCTGGCCAGCTTGAATGAATATTGGAGTGGGAGGGAGAAGATCCAGTTGGTGTGGTCCATGTCGGCACTAACAACATTGGCAAGGCTAAGAAGAACCTGTTTGGAGATTATCAAGCACGAGGTCCTTGAGGGCCATAATCTCTGGATTACTGCCTGAGCCATGTGCTAGTTGGCATAGGGATAAGAAAGTTAAGGAAGTGGGCACAGCCTTCGAATTAGAGGGCGTCGATTTAGAACGGAAATGAGGAGACATTTCTTCAGCCAGAGAGTGGTGGGCCTGTGGAATTCATTGCCACGGAGCGTAGTGGAGGCCGGGAAATTAAACGTCTTCAAGGTAGAGATTAATAAATTCTTAATCTCACAAGGAATTAAGGGCTATGAGGAGAGTGCAGGCAAGAGGAGTTGAAATGCCCATCAGTCATGATTAAATTAAATTTTAAAAAGTGGACTCGATGGGCCAAATGGCCTTACTTCCACTCCTATGTTTTATGGACCAGATTATAGTCCAACAGGTTTCTTTGAAATCCCAAGCTTTCAGAGCATTGCCCCTTTGTCAGGTGACCTGATGAAAGCTCCGACAGCTTGGGATTTCAAATAAACCTGTTGGACTATAACCTGGTGTCATCTGACATCTGACCTTGTCCCTCCCAGTCCAACACCTCCACATCATGATATTAAGATATGCAGCAGATTGTGTGTAATGTATGTGGCAGGTGAGGGGTTAGGCACTGGAATACTAACACAACATGCTTCTACTGCAGCTGGACTGTGGAGGGTGAATCTTTCAGCTGGCTCCACTGGGGTAGAGTTTGATTTGCTCTGATCCTCAGCAGTATTCTGTCAAATTCTGTTGCTAAAGCTCTCTGCTGGCCTCTAAGCTGCACTTCAAAACCTACCTCTTCGGTCTTTTTACATAATCTACACTAAGTTTCTACTCTGACTCAAGAGGGCAAACAAGACTTTAGTTTAACATTGCATCTGAAAGATGTCACCTCCAACAGTGCAGCTCTCCCTCTTTGCTGTAGGCTCAGTGTAAACTTTGTGCTCTAAAGCAGGATCTTCACCACAATATGGTGGTGCAAATGGAGACAGGCAAATGTATAGCTCCATACAGCCTGCTAGTTTGTTGGCAGTATCCAGTCCCCAGGTCATTTTCCTGGAGACAAGTTTGGTTGTGAAATGACCACCTACTC
This sequence comes from Chiloscyllium plagiosum, assembly GCF_037043375.1. NCBI lineage: Eukaryota > Metazoa > Chordata > Chondrichthyes > Orectolobiformes > Hemiscylliidae > Chiloscyllium > Chiloscyllium plagiosum. The sequence continues at coordinate 31,451,954 of NW_028270166.1, forward strand.
ACAAGCTGGGTGTAACCTCTTAGTGGTTGAGGCTGGTACAGTTACAACATGATGGGTACATGAATCTGAAGGCTTTAGAGGGGTATGGGCCAAATGCTGGTGAAGGGACCCACATTCATTTAGGATAGCTGGTCAGCATGGACAAGTTAGACTGAAGGGTCTGTTTCAATGCTGTATATCTCTGTGACTCTAAGAGCATTGAAAAGCCAATGATCTGAGGCAGAATTGAATTTCCCATGATCCCACAAGCCATCTACGGTGTTGGGAGCTGCTAGATGCAACTACCTCACCATAAGACTTGGTGCTCCAGGATGACTTTGAGGCTCCCTATTACACTCAGCTTACCTGTCCACAGCTGCAGTCCGTCCTGAGGAGGGATTTCCCACACGATAGGTGATGTGGAAACTGCAGCCAAAGTTATAACAGTACAGAGAGTGCAAATCAAGGCAGAGACAAACACTGTCTCCTTTACCAACAACTGCAGGCACCTTCCATTTATTAGCATCCTATTGGATGTCCAGCTTCAACTGCCTACCTGCTGTTCCTAATTGGCTGGTGATCTTGTCTTTTCATTACTTAATTAGATAATCCAGGGATATTTAGCCTGACCTTACGGCACCATTTAAGGAAGGGCCCATGAGCAGGGACCAATGGGGAGTACAGGAGATGCTATTAGTACTGAGGGTACCAGAATATGGAGCAGTAATGGAGATCACTAGGGCATGGTAAAACCAAGGGGGTGTGGGAAGGGAGGCAGTGAAGGTGATGTTAAGGTCTCTCAGTCTTTGTGCTTCTTTCATAGTCTCTCCTTTTCCGCTTGACATGTTTTCTAAAATAAACAAGAACTCTTACTTAGAAGTTTACTTGAGAACCTGGGGTAACTACTTGGGAGCTACACCTGGAACTAACAGCTGAGCAATTTGTAAAAATTGCCACACAGTAGTGGGGTAAGAGAGTATCAGGTGTGATTCAGTCTGTTGCTCTCACATCTCAATCAGGAATGTGTGCAAATTGGCTGTCACATTTCTTATATTACAATAATGTCTACATTTCGTGTCGGATTTGAAACATTAGCTGGTTCTCAACAGATGCTGTGATAGCTGCTGAGTTTCTCCAGTTCTTTGTTCCTATTTCAGATTGCCAGCACCCACAGTAATTTGTTTTTACTTCAGTACTTTGAAATGTCGACATTACTGTGTAATATAAAAAATGTGACAGTCAGTTTGCACACAGTAAGCTCTCACAAGCAGCAAGATGCGTGTTTTGATGTTAAATGAGGAATAAATATTTGCCAGGAATAGTGCCATATGATCTTTTACATTCACCAATTGAGATATGCAGGACTTCAATGTGCCATCTTGGCTTCCAGACAGTGCTGTTCTCCTGCTGTAGTATCAGCATGTGCTTAAGGCTCTGGAGTGAGGTTTGAACTCAGTCTCCTGATTGAGAGGTAAGAATGATAGACTGAATCACAGCTGACATTGTTTTACCCCACTTTCCCCTAAGTAACACAACTGTTCTCAACTGTTAGGTCTGGGTGTATCTTCCAAAGTGTTACTCCAGCATTACTGAGGACCTGTACTTTCATTGCAATACCCCAGTACTGTCTGTGGTACCCCAGTATTATTGGAATATTGCCACAACCTCAGTCTTGTATTCTGTAAGGGGGTCAGTTAGCTCAGTTGGCTGGATGGAGGAGAACGTGAGGACTGCAGATGCTGGAGATCAGAGCTGAAAATGTGTTGCTGGAAAAGCGCAGCAGGTCAGGCAGCATCCAAGGAACAGGAGAATCGACGTTTCGGGCATAAAAGCCTGAAACGTCGATTCTCCTGTTCCTTGGATGCTGCCTGACCTGCTGCGCTTTTCCAGCAACACATTTTCAGCTCAGTTGGCTGGATGGCTAGTTTACAATGCAGAGTGATGGCAACAGCATGGATGCCACTCCCGCACTGCCTGAGGTTAATATTAAGGATTGTTCTACTCAACGTTTCCCCTGGCCTGAGGTCTGATGATCCTCATGTTAGACCTCCAGTAATCCTCTCTCTCTCTCTCTCTCTCTCTCTAATGAGAGAGCAACCCTATGGTCTGCTAAGGTTATGGTGACTTCAATTTACTAATATAATGTAAGCATTCCCTTCCAAACCCTGACACTGTCCAATGGAAATTTCAATGGTTGTGATAATGGTAAATGAACAAGCTACAGGTAACAGGGCCATGACGTAGCCTAATTGCACTCTTGCTTTGATTCACAAACTGAGGTTGCAGGAATTAAAATAATAGTTTTTAAAAATTTAGTTAGAGAAAATTCAGCTGCTCACAAACAAAAATCAGGAAACACCAGCATTTTTAAATGTGTACAATTTTATTTAAGGACTAGAAATACAACACATCACCCATTCCCATGTGCACACAAACTAGGTTTAAATAAACCCTAATCCATACAGCACTCATATCCACAGTGTGTTCCAATGGATGGTTCTAGTCACAAAGGGAACACAATTACAACAAAATCACCCTGTGCCAAATGTCATTAAACTGGTAACATTTCAGAGCAGTACTGAACCTCACAATGAATGCAGCAACACCCAAAAGGCAGGCCGCTTCATTCAGTGGCATTATGCCATCTCCCCAGCTTTACACAACAGATTGCGGGTGTAAGTGAGCATGAGCGGTTTTCCTCCCTCATTTAATTGTTCAAAAATACACATCAACTCTTCACACATACTTTCTAATCAAACTTTTCAGGGACATTATTACACAACATTGGAGCGGATGGGACTTGAATCCAGACCTCCTATTTCAGAGGATGGGACCCTACCACTAAGTCATAACAGCCTTTGCTGACTCTTTTGTCACATACCCATACAAAACCATCCAGACTCTGAACATTTTCAACATCATTTATCCCATGAACACCTGCTTTTCCTTTAAAATTAACGATTTTTCATCTGTGGCATGCACGTGTGGTGTAAATTAATGATCTGGTACTGGGTGAGCACAGTCGTGACATCCATACAGTGGCTGCCATAACTCGGTCATTTATTATCTTCCAAAGTTAATCATCCATTGCCTTAGTTCACAACAGCATTGTGACGATAATTTAACTATGCAAAGCTGCTTGCTGCAATTTGAGATGGAACATCATCAATCCATACTGTCAAAATAAATTTGCAAAAATTGTAATTTAAGACTGATCCCTAAATCATAAACACAAGTTATTGGAAGCTTACACAGTACCTGATTTAAGCCTGATCATTGGATGCACATTCACAGGGGAGGTCTTGGTTCAAGTCCTGCCTGCTGCAGAGTCATGTAATAACATCTCTGAATAGGTTGATTGGGAAAAATATCTACACTCAGAATGGTCTTAGATTGCAGCTACACTGTAGCTATTCTGAGGCTGATCACGGGGCAGATGTCAGTATTGCCTGTAACATGCCTGCTCTGGATGACTGACTGTGTGGTCCCTTGAACATTGATAGCTAAAGGAACATTATCTTGCTCTGCATAGCCACACACACAGCTTACAGAGAACAGTGGTAGCCAATGTGTCTGGTCTAAGAGTTAAAAGTCAGACAGCACCAGGTTATACTCCAACATGTTTACTTGGAAGCACTAGCTTTCAGAGCACTCCTCCTTCATCAGTTGGTTGTGGAGTATAAGATCGTAGGACACAGAATTTTAGAGACTTATGAAGACTTAAGAGAATCTTATGAGAGACTTAACAAATAATCCAGGTCTTTTTCAATATATAATTTCAGTTACATCACACTGTAACCTTTTGCTATAAATTCTGTGTCCTATGATCTTATACTCCACAACCACCTGATGAAGGAGCAGCGCTCCGAAAGCTAATGCTTCCAAATAAACCTGTTAGACTATAACCTGGTGTTGTGTGATTGTTTTAAACTTTGTACATCCCAGTCCAACACCGGCACCTCCAAATCATGGTCTAAGAGTGCTCTCTGGTTCACCATCCCATACTGCTGCTCTTTATCCTGACTGATCCGATGCAGAGTTTCCCATGATTTAGAAAATCATGTTAATTGGAAACTTTGTTTGTTGACATTGCTACACAGAAGTCAGATGAAGAACAGAACACCAAGGTTAAAGAGGACACCCAGCATAGCAACAGGTAGTAAATTCGAGTTTTGGGAGCCTGCAGACTAGGATGACCCAAAGACTGAGAAAGGAGTTCCACAGTTTGAAGCTCTGAGGAAGAATGAGATGGAGCAGGAGACTTTGAGAGAAATATTCATTTCAATGCAGTGAGAAGGGAGCAAGAGCGTGTGAATAAATATTAGCAGGGGAACAAATTCACAGCTCGTCCAAGGCCTTGCCGGGCCCTTAGGAGAATCTGCCTCTCTTTCGTAAAAAAACTGTTTTATCTCAGTATTTCCATAACATGACACTGACAATTTTAAAAACAATATGGCTACAAAGTGGTCTTTTGTACAATCACCACCTTCTCAGAGGACGGGTGAGTTAACAGCCAGCAACACCCACAACCCACAAGTGAAAGAAAAGGAAATTGACCACTGGTTTCAAAACTGTGCAAATTCCAGGGCATTTACTGTTAGTTTTTCTTAATATTTAGTGAGATTGGAGGGATATGTAAATTTTGTGCAGGTTTAATTGGAAAAACCTTTCAATGATCAAACCAAAGAAAAATCACAATTGATTCCATCACAGCAACAACCTCGGAGACTCCTAAACCTCATAAAGAGAGCTTTCAAAATTATTAATCCCATTCCCAGATTTAAGGCGGTCTTAACCTGGTTAAAAGGACCATCATTAAATATAAAAACAGAAAGAACTGCTGATGCTGAAAATTAGAGACAAAAACTGAAATTATTGGAAAAGCTCAGCAGGTCTGCTAGCAGCTGTGGAGAGAAATCAGAGTTAATGCCTCACATTGAGTGGCACTTCCTCAGAATTGATCTGAGGAACCTGTTCTGCGGAAGGGTCACTGGACCTGAAACGCTATGTTTGATTTCTCTCTACAGGTACTGCCAGACCTGCAGAGCTTTTCCAACATGAAATATGTTTGTTCCCTAACATCAAGAATACTACTCCTGATGCCCTGGTTATTCAGGAACTAAGCAAGGAGAAGTAAAACCAAGACTCCCATGTTAATAAATCAAATCTTCTTCATGATCTTCGACCAGTCTAATAATACTTGTTAAACAAGATCGATTATAGAAGGGACTCTATTTATAATTAGTTTGATATTCAAAATGCTAGTCTATTAATTCGTAAAATCAGCTTTTACTTGAATTCCAACTATCTTCATATGGTTTACACTCATCTTTCCTAAAACCATATATCAGCAGATAGATTATGCCATGTATAGCAGACCTGAAAAACACTAAGATTAATGATATCTGATGTCTCTCAGCTTTATGGAGACATTAACTTATTTGTTTCAATAGCATGATTTCAGAGCTGAGGACCAGACTGCTTCCTCAATGGATTTTGTTTTCAACTTCTAGTTGCCATGTGGAAATCATAGATGGGGGATCTGTCACAGAACAGTTCTATCGTGTGAAATGTCTCCAATATAAAGTGGAATTGCCTGCTGTCACCTAGATGGGTATCCTTCAGCCCCTGGACGCAGCAGGTAGAGCAGAATCACTGACTGTTCAATCCCATCGGCTCTTTCTGTTCTACCTGGGCAGACCCAGCATCAATCAGTAGCTGAATAACTCAAACCAACTGATAGCGCACTGAAGTAGAAAGTTGGAACACTGAGGTGGCATAATTAACTGAATCTAGTTTTATATCCTCAGATAACATGGTCTCTATGTGTGTGTGTGTTTCTAGAGGGTTACAGTGTGTTGTTTTTGCTACACTAAAACACACAGTTGACAATAGTCACAAGCACACAGAATACAGTGTATACAATTTACCATCTATAACTATCCCTCTTGCCAGAGGTTGTTACTAGAATTCAAGCATGTTATAGAATCTGGCTAAGCTTTCACCCTGGTTGACAGATAGACACAGAGCTCCATTACAATCTGCATTGGCAACAGTATATTTTAGACAGTTACAAAAGATTTTGTGCAAGAAATGACGCTATACAGAGTAGAGCAAAACATGCACCTTTGGATAGAGGCCAGCCTGGAACCTAATACAAGAACAGAGTCAATATTACAATACTAACACGACAAAAACCATCACCTCACTTATATAAAGTCAAACACACAAATTAGAGTTTAACAAGTAACTTCTATTCCAGTCATTGAAAGCCAAGCATTTCCTGTTTTCATAATAGGTGTCTGATTTAACACAAGAGAAGCATTAATGATTTTTGAGAAGATTTGTAGCTCAGGTGAATGATAAGTATGTAAGCTAACTCGCTGAGCTGGAAGGTTTGTTTTCAGATATTTTGTCACCATACTAGGTAGCATCATCAGTGAGAGTTGCCGGTGAAGCATTGGTGGTATGTCCTGCCTCTCTATTTATAGGTCTTGGTTTCTTAAGGTGGGGACAACACACACATCCTAGGACAGGCAAAACAAAGACACGCACAAGAATTCTTAGAGGCACGGCATTCTAATCAGAAGTTCATCAATAAATACATTGATTTAGATCCTATCTACCTTCCCTTGAAAAAAAGACCTGGAAATGACATCACCCACCTGAAGAAACCAAGACCTATAAATAGAGAGGTGGGACATACCACCAACGCTTCACCAGAGACTCTCACTGGTGATGTTACCTAATATGGTGATAAAACATCTGAAAACAAGCCTTCAAGCTCAGCGAGCTAATTTACATACAAGAGAAGCATGATTTTAAATGATAAGAATTAAGTTTTGAATGTCAGAATGGGAGAAGTGTAAGAGAAAATCCTAATTAATTGTTCTTTACAGCTAAGTCTAATGTATCAGTGGGAGTCATGGGTTGGGGGAGGCACCAACTACTCGATGTTCTCAAATAGCAAGAAGCAAAAAATGCCTTTCCATCTCCCATCCATCAATACCCAAAATCACCCATCAGTTTACATAAACATTTTTGTAGCACATAATAAATAAAACATTCCAAGATACTTCACAGGATAGTTAAAAGCTAAATCTGACTCCAAGCCACGTACGGAAGTATCAGGGCAGTTGACTAAAGCTTGGTCAAAAAGGAAGGCTTTACAGAGGACGCTAAAAGGAGAGAGTGAGGTGTACACGCAAACAGAGGGATTCTAAAACTCAGAGTCTTAGCACCTGAAGGCACATTAACCAATGCCAACAAAAGAAAGAGAGATTCATATTCATTCAATGCTTTTACAAACATAGATCATTCTACAGGTCATTACAGTCAACAAAGTACTTTTGAAGAGTGGTCACTGTTGCGATGTGGCATTTAATTTGCACACAGCAAATTCCCACAACCAGTAATGTGGTAATAAGATCAGCTGATTTTTGTTTATGGTGTTGATGGATAAATACTAGGGTACAAGGCTGTCTCCTTGCTATTCTTTGAAAATGTGTGATGAGATCTTTTCCATCTACCCAAGAGAGTAGATGAGGCTGTTTCTTAGCAGCTCATCCAAAAATAGATTGCATCGTCGACAGTGCAGTGTATCTTCTCAGTACCATATCCAAGCATAACTTTACACTTTGGACTTTGAACTTACAACCTCATGGTTTAGAAGTGAGAATGTTACCAACTGAGCCACAGCTCTCTGCAATTCAGTCAGAGTAACCCAACCTATCTCCCCTCTGTGAGGCAGTTAACGATCCAAATTGCAGCTCATTGTCACCCCCCAAGTGGATCAACACATCTCCTGGACCACTGTTGAACCCAGCCTGGAAACAACAATGCAACATCAAGGAACAGCCATTATGTTTGGCTTCATTGTTATTACTAAAGTTGAATTTATAGCCAGGGTTAAATTTGGGAATTAGATTTGTGGATGGAGATTGTATTAGAGCTGGAGAAGACCAGAGTGAAGGCTCATATTGGGAATGGGTGGGAATATGGCAGGGGTTCAGATTGGAGGCAGGGTTATAATTAGTGATGGAACTTCCATTACAGATAAGTTTGAGGCTGTTAAGACTATTGTTTTGTAGTATTTAGGGTTAAGGGTTGGATTAGATTTAGGATGATAGATTTAGGTGAGGGTTAAGATTACAGTGGCTCAGAGTTATGTTTGAATTGGATCTTTATATAAAGAAAATTCACTTTTAGTCCTCAGCTTGTAAACTGTAAGAACAATTATAACCACTATATCACTGGATAGTAAAGCTGAACACAGGTTTGTACCTCTTCGTTTTTTGATTTTTATTGTGCTGTGAAACAATATCATTCATATTCCAAACAATCAATGTGCTAACAATCAAATTAGATTTGATTCCCTACAGTGTGGAAACAGACCCTTCGGCCCAACAAGTCCACACTGACCCTCTGAAGAGTAACCCACCCAGACCCAATTCCCTCTGACTAAGGCACCTAACACTATGGGTAATTTAGCATGGCCAATCCACCTGACCTGCACATCTTTGGACTGTGGGAGGAAACCGCAGCACCCGGAGGAAACCCACGTAGACACAGGGAGAATGTGCAAACTCCACACAGACACTCGCCCGAAGCTGGAATCGAACCTGGGCGCTGTGAAGCAGCAGTGCTAACCACTGAGCCACCATGCCGTCCATATTCTAACAATAATAAACAAATACTTGTTGGGGGAAGAGGTGACCTCCAACATCAGCAGGGCGATGGGATTTGAATAAAACATAGATTTAATAAGAGTCATCTCATATCTCAGCTGAGATCTGTGTTGACTCTAGTGACTCAAATTAACCCTGTTAGAATTAAGGAGCAGGGTTGAAACTTTATTGCTGGAACAGCACAGCAGGTCAGGCAGCATCCAGGGAACAGGAGATTCGACGTTTCGGGCACAGGCCCTTCTTCAGAATTAAGGAGCACCCCAGAGTGTGGATTCACCCATCCCTGTCATTCCGTCTGGTCATTCTGAGCTTAAAATTATCCCAGAGGGAATTAGATAGCTATGTGGCTAGAGATTAAGAGGCTGGACATCCCCTCTCAACTCTTAATTAGTTTAACTAAGTTAATCATTTCCTTTTATAAGGAGCATCCGACACTTATTGATTTCATACAATGCAATTGCTTGTGCACAAACTGAATCAATAAATTTAAATCAAGGAATCCAATTGCCCAGAAACAGACATTAATGCACGGTAACAGTCTGCTGAGCAGATCACAAACAGTACTCCTAATAGTTCTGTTCAATCTAAGAATTAATTTGAAAGCTGTGCCATTCCCTAATGGCTATAAAGAATCTTGTAGAGTGGACCCAGAGCCATAACTAATCAATATATATTCCTGTGCTTTGTATTAATGTTGTTCTTGGTTTCCAAACCCAGCCAAGAGTGCACTGGAACCTCAACTATGCACAAAATGAGGAATTCTGTCAGATTGCCAATCAGTATATTTTAAAATTCATTCAATAAGGTGTGCGTGTTGTTAGCTGAGCCAGTATCTATTACCTATCACTAATTGCCCTCGAGATGCTGCATTCTTGAACTGCTATATTCTGTTTGGTGTAGACAAACTCACATAATGTTGGTTGTTGGTTTGGAAGATACTGTCTAATGACATTTGGTGAATTTCTGCAATACAGCTTGTAGATGGTACACTCTGCTGCTACTGACTATCAATGGTGAGGCAAGTAAATGTTTGGGGATGATGTCTAAGAGAGATGGAGAGAAATTTTTCACTGCTTTTCCCTCTATTTGTTGCATTTTTAATCTGGTTTTATTCCTCTCTCAGAGCACATGGCTCTTAGGTGGGGTAAAGGGCATCACAAGTGTGTAGGACAGCTGAAATAAACAGGTAAGTCTTAACTTGTCTGTCATTGTTATATATATCGATGTTTGAGCAATAGACATACATGATGTAGGAATGGGAATGGTATGTCCTATTCTCCCTTAACATAGTTCCTTTCGGAGGAAATTTACATCCAGTTGTCTGGTCTGGAATTGAAACAAGATATTGATAGGATTCTGCAGTGGAAACCAGAGAGGGAGAGAGAGAAACTCACCCAACATTAACTTCTGATAACCGCTTTCCTGTCTTTTAACTAATGTCTATCCATACTGCCACCATCCCCTTCATTAGGTTTCACTTCCTCCGCATCCCTATCTGATGAGGGAATCCAGACCAAGGCAATATAATCTTAAAATACAGCACCCCATTAGGAACTGAATCAGAATGAATGTTTTCGTGTAAAAGCAACTGGGCAGTGGGAATGGAGAATGCACTACCAGCATCTACGGCCATTTTTGGATCAGATGAAGTTTTCTAGACTGAGATTAGAAAATGACAACAGTGAATATGGAGCAATATCAGGTAAATGAATTTAAACGACAAATCAGTCACGATCAAATTTAATGGCACAATGGATGCAAACTCTGAACATCTCACTACTGTTCCTATTGATGCAAAAATGTGAAAATTGGTTTTGTTTTAACAAATGGCTACAGCCTACATTATGGAAGCAGGCCATTCAGCTGATCCCAACCATCCAAACAGCAGCCCACCCAGACCCACCCCATCCCTACATTTTCCATGGCTAATCCACCCAACCTGCGCACTGTGGGCAATTTAGCATGACCAATCCATTTAACTCGCACATCTCTGGACTGTGGGAGGAAATCGGAGCAAACTCAGGGAGAATGTGCAAACTCCATGCAGTCACCCAAGAATGGAATTGAACTTGGGCTCCTGATGCTGTGAAGCAGCAGTACTAACCACTGAGTTATTGTCCTACGCTAAGTTCATTGCGTACATAATTTGGTTAAACATTTCACTTCAGACCAACAATGAGAGGGTTCTGATAAAATAAACTGGAGTTAGACTTAACAGAAAATCAATGAGTGCACACATGCACAATGTAGTTTGAGATTTCTGAACCATTGTTTTTAAGACTGGACTACATGACCTTGTGTTTCACTCCAGAAAGCATAAGGATAATACTTGTCTAAACAGCCACTAAGAACCATAAGACTGGAACTAACCAATATTAGTTCTATATATTCTAAACACAGTTCATTCTAATCTAAATTGAAATGTAAATGACTCTTTTGAGTCAATGCAAAGATCTTCTCAGTAAGGTCAGGGAATTTGGAATCTTACTTTAAAGATATACTGAGGCTTGTTCTGCAGACCTCATCACATCCTTAGCCAAGCTGTTCCAGTACAACTATAACATTGGCATCAACTGGCAATGTGCAAACATTGCCTAGGTACATCCTTGCCACAAAAAGCAGAAGAAATCCAATCCAGCTAATTTTGCTCTGTCAGTCTATTCTCAATCACCAGCAAAATGACGTAACGTATCATTAACAGAGCTACTCAATGGCATTTACTCAGCAATAACTGATTCACTGATGCTGTTGGGTCTTCCAGGGAAACCACTTGGCTCCAGACCTCACTGAAAACATAGTCAGCACATGAACAAAAGAATTGTATTCCAGAGATAAAGTGAGGGTATATCAAGGAAGTATTTGACAATTTGTGGTATCAAAGTCTTAACAGCAGTGAAATCAGTGTGAATCAGAAATAATTCTCCACTGATTCGAGTCGTACAGAGGAAGATGGCTGTTGGAGGCCAATCATCTCAATCTCAGGAAGCCCCTGCAGAAGTTGCTCAGAGTAGATATTTTTTAATCTATCTGTTCAAGACAAGTTATCACACACTTCAGGAGCAGGTGGCCTTGAACCCAGGCTTTCCAGCTCAGATGTAAGGACACAACCACTGCACCATAAGAGCCCTTAAAGCTCCTCAGAGTACTATCCTAAGCTCTATCATCTTCAGCTGTTCAATCAATGGCCTTCCCTCCAAGGTTAGAAATAAATATGTGTATGATGCTTGCACAGTGTTCAATGCCATTCACAACTCCTTGGATATTGAAATAATCCATGTCCATATGCAGCAAGATATGGAGAACATTTAGGAATGGGCTGATAGTGGCAAATAATCATTACCTGGCACTTGTATAAAACATTATCTCCAACAAGAGAGAATCTCACCAACGCCTTGTACAGTCAATGGTATTACCATCATTGACACACCTCTACCCTCCATCCCTCCACCACAACCCACCCAATCAATATCCTGGGTCACCAGTGACCAGAAATGTAACAATACCAGCCATATAAATACTGTGGCTACAAAAGCAGGTCAGAGGCTGAGACATCTATTGGATGTACTGCATCTTCCAACATCCCAGTGCTTGTCCACCACTCCACATGGTTTCATTTAAGAGAGTGATGGAATATTCTCCACTTCCCTGGATGGGAGAAGATCCAAAATACAACAATTATCCTGATCAAAGCAGCTTTTTCCTCCAAACCTCCAAACCAATTTTCCTCGAGATAATTTAAATAGTACTCCCCACAAATGCAACTTCTCCAGAGCTTTATGCTAATTTGTGGCAGTCAGTCAGATTCTATTTTGGTTTAAAATGCACCATTATCGAATTGTAGAATTCTACTGGGGAAAGTGTCGCGTGCACCCTCCTACAATCTTTACTTAGAAACTGAAGGAAAGTATTGTTTGGAAATCAGATGCATGAGTGGATATCAACATGGCCGGCTTACTGAAATTCTGAAAGTTCTAATTGGGACAATGTTGCCTTAACTTCATAATTGGGTCAAATCCTGGAACTCCCTCCCCAATTGCACTATGGGTATGTGCCTATACCACAAGAATTACTGTAGTTCAAGAAAGCAGCAAGCTTCTTGATGACCATGGAGATGGACAATAAATGCTGGCTTTGCCAGCGATATTTATGCTCCATGAATGCCATTAAAAATCCAATCTTCCAGAAAATTCCAGGAAGTGTGTCCTTGTGCTCTGCAGCTTGCCGGGCATGTCGTCTCGATCAATTGATACACCAATTTATGGCAAAACTGAATGATCAAAGGAGCTTTTAAAAACTGGAAACTCAGAACCTCTTCAAATTTAACATTAATCATACTAACATTTTGGCTAGCAAAGCAATCTAAGAATTTGACATCGCTTGCTTTTCTCCTGGCTCTGAGAGAGCTCGGTTCTGAAATTAATTAGCAACTTCACCCACTGTCTTTCTGGATCCCTCCATTTCTTTATCTCTTTCTGCATATTTTGCTCTGCTTTCCTCTGTTCTTTCACTAATGAGAATTCCCATTCTACTTTTTTTGAGTTATTACAAACAACCCTATGCCCTGTTCAAGTTAATTGAAATTCTTCTTTGTAATCACTAATGAGAAAATGATTCCAAACACAACCAATAAAGGGGTACAGTCACTGGTTTGCAACAGCCCCAGGTTCCAGAGCTGGACAGTAGACACTCTGCCATTCAAGAGCTGCAAGCTGATTTAACAATGTCACTCATGTTGCATTATACCACATGTACCAGTGATTTAAAACACTGCTAGCAAGACCAAGAAAGAGACTGTGCCTAGATAATAATGCAAGCTCAAGGAACAGATTGTATCTTGACCAGAATGTACCTTCAAAACATTAAGAAGCCAATTATTTGTAAACTAAAACAGAAAAGAGAATTAGCAGCTGAGCAGAGGCAAAGGTTTCAGAAATCATTCCTGACTTCACACCAAGGCATAGTCGAACTGTCCCCTCTCCAGCCCGTCTTTGCCATCAGACCATGATGAAGCAGGCATCCTGCTGTAGGGGTCCAGCAATATCCGAAAACACCTAACCACCAGGATTATCAGGAAAACCAATAAGAAAATTACAAATGCAAATACAGTTTTTTGCTCAGCTCCCATAGGCACTGAGTAGTTGGGGTCCCCATTGAGATCCATAGTTGTTGAAGCCAATAGTTCATCATCGACCGTAGACATGTCATTCATTGTGGTAACATCATTCATCGCCAGGCGTACTCCTGCTGGGCTGTTAATTAGCTCTTCAAAACGCGAAAAGTAGATGCTTTATTCGTCATCAGTCTGTCAAGGTCACACCAGCAAGTTGAGCTATTTACTCCCTCTGCAAAACAATAAACAGTTAGCCCATTGATAATTCATACAGTACTCCCCACAAATGCTAGTTCTCCAGAGCCTTATGCTAATTTGTGACAGTCAGATTCTATTTTGGTTTAAAATGCACCATTATCGAATTGTAGAATTCTACTGGGGAAAGTGTCGCGTGTATCCTCCTACAATCTTTACTTAGAAACTGAAGGAAAGTATTGTTTGGAAATCAGATGCATGAGTGGATATCAACATGCATGGTTTGATGAAATTCTGCAAGTTCTATTTATCAGAATACATGCAGTATTAATGTACTGGTGAACACAGTTTATTCATTGAAATGATGTGGAGGAGTTGGTGTTGCACTAGGGCAGACAAAGTTAAAAATCACACAACACCAGGCTATATTCCAACAAGTTTATTTGGAAGCACTAGCTTTCAGGGTGCTGCCCCTTCATCAGGTAACTGTGAAACAAGATCATAAGACACAGGATTTGGAGCAAACGGTTACAGTGTCATGCAAGTGAAACAATATATTGAACAAACCTAGATTGCTGTTAAGTCTTTCATCTTTTAGAATGGGTTGCAGGTTTCGGTTCATTAATATGGAAATCCCAGAACTTCTTTTAAGTCACATTTTCGAGATAACATAAGGTTTTATTAAAAAAAAGGTGACATCTCAGCTCAGACAATGCATTAAAGGTGTGAGGTTAGAGACTGTCTGTATCCCAATCTTGAGTCAGATTTGGTTCGATTTCCAAGTAGGAATTTATAAAATATTCCATGGATTGTCTGCCTGCATTGACTGCCTGCAGGTTGTGTGCTTTTTAAGTAAAATAGAATGTATCTGCAAATATAATTCTGCAAGTGCAAATTCATCTCATTGACTTATTGGTGTGTGTATGTGCATGAGAGAGAGAGAGAGAGAGAGAGAGAGAGAGAGAGAGAGAGAGAGAGAGAGAGAGAGAGTGTGCATGTAAGTTGTGCCTGAGTGTGAGTGGATGTGATAGAGTATAAGTCTGTGAGAGGATGTGTGTGTATGTAAAGTGAGTGTATGAAAGAAAGTCTGCAGTGATTGCGTGAGGATATAAGAGTGTGTGTGTGTGTGAGAGAGAGAGATAGAGAGAGTAGAGAGTGTATAGTGTAGTGGGGGTCACCTGTTGTGTGACATGAACCCAAGGTCCCAATCCCGAAGTCTGCCTTGAAGGATGGTCATCTGAACATCCAAAGCCAAATGTCCCTAACCACTGAAGTGTTCACCAACTGAGACCAAACAGACGCTATGACATCAGATGAATGGACAATGCTCAACAATCGCCAGACAGGGGTGTTCCCTCCCAGTCAGGGAACACTTCAGTGGTTTTTGCAACCCATTCTAAAAGATGAAAGACTTAGCAGCAATCTAAGTTTGTTCAATACATCAGAGTCGAGAGTCTGATGCTGGAAAAGCACAGCAGGTCAGGCAGCATCCAAGGAGTAGGAAAATCAACGTTTCGGGCATAAGCCCTTCATCAGGAATTCTCCTGCTCCCCAAATGCTGCCTGACCTGCTCTGCTTTTCTAGCACCACACTCTCGACTCTGAGCTCCAGCATCTGCAGTCCTCACTTTCTCCTTGTTCAATATATTTCAGTTGCATGACACTGTAATCTTTTGCTATAAAATCTGTGTCTTATGATCTTGTTTCACTGCTACCTGATAAGGAGCAGTGCTCCGAAAGCCAGTACTTCCAAATATACGTGCTGGACTATAACCTGGTGTTGTGTGATTTTTTTAAACTTTATTACTTAAAGACATTGTTAATTAAAATGTGTTTGTAGTTTGGTGAATAGATTTTGTTGTCTAAAATAGGTCTCTTCTGTGCTAAAACCTTCTAAGTGAAAGAATTAAAGGAGTTTTGTTTTAAGAATTGAGGATTCCATGCAACTTTGGGATAGAATTGAAAAGACAGTACAAACTCAGCATGCATAGAAAATGAGAAGGAGTAAGCAACTGTTGTTAGTCATGCTTGGTTTTTGTTCTTGTCCATTTTACCCTTCTTTTTGCTGGCATATAGTGCTGTCAACAATCTCTGTATCGCACTCACTTAGTCTTCAATTGATTAGTCAACACATTAACTTTAGGTCTCCTTAGTTATCCTTTATTTTGGAATCACTTCAGAGAGATTTCACTAGTCTGATTGTGGGATAACAGGACTCTCCTATCAGAAAAGGTTGAGTACTGTAAGTCTTTAGTTCATCCAGGTTTAGAAAATGAAAGATGATGTTATTGAAATATCAGGGGGTGTCTGACAGGGTAGATGCTGAAAGGATGTTATCTTTCCTAAAACAAAGGCTCTCCCATTTCAGACAGAGAGACGAGAAGGAATTTCTTCTTGTCCGGCACAGCTTCCCAAACAGAGGTTGGAACCCCAAGCAGGGTCGTGAGCTGAAACTTTGCAGTCACATGCTCTGTGGTAGAGTTCTGACCGAGTTAGAACAGCAATGCTCCCCCCCCCAACCCCAAAACAGACTCCTGCTCTCGCAATTAGAGGCTGCAGCAATTTCAAGCTTCAAAATGGAGTCATAGTGGGGAGAAAAGCAGCTTCTTAGAGGGTCATTAACACTTGGAATTCTCTTCCCCAGAGACGAGTGGAGTCTGGATTATTGAAAATATTAAAGTCTAAGTAAGGACTGATTCTAGATCTACAAAAAGGTGAGGGATAGGGTGACAGGTGAGAAAGTGGAGTTAAGACCACAGTAAGATCAAACATGATCCTTAATGGATAGTGGACCAGGTTTCAGTGTCCAAATGGCCTCCTGCTGCCACCAATTCTTATGAACGTAGAAGACTTTTGACAGTTGAGGGCTTCACAGCCAAGCCTGACCTCTATATCATTTAAAATTGCATTTGCCGGGAGTCAGTAACAGTGATCATATCATTGAGGTATGGATTAGCCATGATCTAATTAAATGTCAAAATAAACTCAAATGTTGAATCATCTCTTGTCCTAAAATTATACTGCTCATTTTATGGTGTCATGACATCAATAAATCAGGTACAAATAACCTTGTCAAAGAATTTAATAAAAAAAACCCATCTCTAATTATGAGGCAACGAATACAAAATTGCCTTGTTACAGGTAAGCTTAAATAAACCATGACCATTTGCCCAAAAATATAGGCAATTGGTCAATATGTAAATCTTTAAATAATCATTGCTGCTGAAATATCTTAATCCAGGAGGCAGTCTTTTATTCTGTTACTACATATTTAAGAAGTTAATAAAGGTCAGTATTGGAATCTTGCATCATGTAGTTTTAAAAAACTTTCTCAAGGCATTGTTAAGTGGTGCAATGTGTATCTAAATCATGGAAATGTTTCGGATTCATGGATCATGGCTGAATTTGGCCATATTTCTCCAATGTGGGACTGGACATTACGAAATTTCTGAAATCAAGATGCGAGCCAGTTTTCAAAATGATTTTTTTTGCCCCATTATTTAGATGTCATTAATTTTAACAATTTTTAATGAATTTTCATCAACAAAACACTATGGGTTCAAAATAGGTCCTGGCCAGCAATGTGAAAAGAGTTGAATCAAATCAGTCACTTGGTAAATCATCGTTACTGAACTTTCACATTCTTTGCTGTTCATGAAATCATGTGTTGCGTCCAACAGACTGACAATCTGATAACATTCATTTTACCCTACTGCTCAAGCCAAATTTCTCAAACCTTAAAACTCAATCCCGAACAATGCTCTGACCTAATCCAATGCGGATCACACTCTGTTTCTGGCCTCTGATGTCCATTCTGTGGTTCTACATACTTATTATACACTGGGCCTCACTCATTTGAATGCAACCTGCAACCATACATTTGGATTGTTACAGCTTCTCCCTGCAGTGCTTTGTTTTACAACATATCTTCAGAGTGCAAATGTCATCCAACATTAGTGTCTGGTTATTGCTTCCTTCTTTTTCTTTATAACCTGCCCTCAGGACTCTGCATTAATGTGAAGAGCCTTCACCAGACAGAGAGTCCAAGTCAATGTTGTATAAGTGAATAGAACACATGAACCAGTGCAGAGTGTACAGCAATCCCTACATCTTCCAAAATGTCTATGTCCCCCAGTCTGAAGTATTGGCACTGACTGATCCAATCCAAGCTCCTTCTTCAAGCTCTTACTGGGAGTTTTCATGATTTGGTTAATATTAGCATCATTGTTCCTTAAAGATAACACACCAATGTATTGAAAAACAGACTGTTCAGGAGGGAGGCAATTTTGAAATTAGCACCAGTACATCAACTATGAGGTTGAGATGTTCCGAGTACACAATGTCACATGCTTGTCTTTTTCCAGCGTGTGCAGCTATTGTTGGTAAGAGCATTAATAGATTAAAAATCTTAAATCTCAATGTTTCATCACACTCCTCTTAGCATTCATCAATCAGTGTCCCACACTCAATCAATTATTCACCCTACCTCTCCCATCAATCCAGCTCATTCTCCCTCTTTCCCATCTTCCCATCAAGACTTCATTCACCCTGCTTTGTTTCCATAGAATCCACCTTACATATCATGTTAACAATATAAGTTCTACAACAACATCCCTTTCCCCAATCTTCACTTCATTCACCTCAGTGACTTCCCAATAACACTCCATTCACCCACCCAAAACCTGTACCCATTTGACTGAATCTATCTACTGCTGGTGCAGATTGAGTCAGTTTTGATTTGATTTGGTTTATTGTTGTCACATGAACCTAAGTGCAGTGAAAAGTTTTGTTTTGTAAGCAGTACAAGCAGATCATAACAAACAAGGACATACAGATAACGATTGTAAGAAATGTGAGGATAAGATCTGCTGAAGAGAACTTGCAAAAAGTCTCCTAGTTTCAGCGCCATCTTAGATCTTTTCACATACCATTGACATTTCACTGGCACACCATCAGAATCTTATCAATTCCTCATCTTCTCCTATACCATTCAGCCTTTCAAAAGCAGCAGAAAAGGGAATTAGATTTCCAGTTTTCTCCAGGCTTCTGGGTTCTATGCTAAGCAAATTACAACTTGTCTAAAACTCTGCCATCAATATTGTCTCCCACACAAAGTTCCACTGATCTGACACCCACTCTCACTGAACACCTGCAGACAAAGCGACCATTACAGGGCCCACCTAAAGATCCAAGTCAATGTTGTATAAGTGAATAGAACACATGAACCAGTTCAGGTGTTGGCCATTTTGCCCTTCGAACCTGCTCCATCCTTTAATAAGATTGTGGCTAAACTTCCACCTCGACTCTACTTTGCCATACTGTGTCCATCTCACCTAGTACCAAAGATCTATTAATCTCTGTTTGATATATCCGAAATGACTCAGGTGACTGGGGTGGATAATCCAAAGATCCAAACCTTTGTAGAAAAGAAATTTCATCTCAACTTAATCCTCCATGTGTAAAGTCTAATGGTAAAACTGTGACCCGAGTCCTAGACTCAAAGCTGGAGAGTATACTTTCTGACCATCTGACCCATCAAGCCCCTTAAAAAGATAATATATTTTGATTAAATCACCACTCATTTTTCCACACCCCAGAAAATTAGCCAATTCCACTCAATATCCCACAAATCAAGCTAGTGAATCTTCATTACATCTTCAATTCTAAGGCAAGTATCTCCCTCCCTGTTTAAGATGAAAACTGTACACTGTACTCCAAGTAGAGTCTCACTATGGCCTTTATAATTGCAGGAAAACTTCCTTACTCATACACCCCAATCCTTCTTTGGATTACATACCATCTGCATTCCTAATTGCAGATTGCAGGCATGAGAACTTTCAGTAAGTGTGTGTCTGATGCCTTCCAGTCTTTTAAAAAGAGGGTCCAAGAATAGAGTGAGTGTCACACACTGAACCTCTCAGTTTGTGATACAGACAGAACCCTGGAGAAAAGAGCATCAATATCCATCTGCCCTCAGAACCTTTAGGCAAACCAATTAAAATAACATAGACTGAGAGATCAAACAGCACATTAACTGTCAGACAGCCAGTACAAACTGACCTTCATTAAAGTAAAATACTTGCTATATCATTGGAGGAAAGTGAAGTGTTCTGATGGATTGTGAAACACAGTTTTAACTTGGCAAATGAGGACTTGAGAGTAAAACCGTAGATGAATAAGGTATTTGCTGTGGAACAGAAAGAAGTGCCTCTTAGAGGAGCTGGGACTGAAAATCTGACACTCCCACATTGTGGTGGAAGGGCTACAGGTTGGGTAGGACCTGAACATACAGGGTCCTAAACATGAGTAGATGCATCCTATCTGCCCACCCCATACAATCAAAACCACTGATAAACAGAAGGATGTGAATCACAGGAATAATGAAGGACAACTGTTGTCACAAACTGTTCAGACTTGAAAGGAAGTGACTAAGATTGATCTTTTGGATAAATATAATTCCAGACATCCAGAATTGGTGAATCTGAAAAACTACTCCAAAGGAAACAAGGAATTAAGCTGTTAAAAGGTTTGATATCTATAGTGGCTTTTATAACCTGAAGATTTACCAGGTCCCTTCACAATAAAATTTGATACCATCTCAGATGTGGAACTATTTGGCATGTCACCAGGAGTTTGTCAAATGATGAAAACTGTACACTGTACAGGAACATTTTAAGCAAGGAGAGAAATATAAAAAGGTGGAGAAGCATTGTAAGTCAACAGCTTAGCACGCAGGTGGCTGAAGATATGGGTAATGGTAAAGTGACTAAAACTGGGGTTACACGATGGCCAGAACTAGAAGAATGAACCAGATTGTGGTTTGTTTTAGGGTTGGAGAAGGTTAGAGAAGTAGAAAAAGGTGAGACCACTGCAATACATTCAAAACAAGAACAAAAATTTTAAAATCAATGATTTGCTGTAGCAAGAGATAAAACAGATGTAATATAAAGAAAATAGCTACTCATTTACAAAGCTGAAAATGGGATTCTGATTCATCAACTGAATAATATCAGGGGTAACTTGTTATCAAAGTGCCAAATGATTGCATAGAAGGATTTAATGTGCTGAAATAAAGTCAAAACAAATGCCAAGGTTAATGCAATAGCACTCACCAGAAATGTGACAGGGAAATAAAATTTGCAGCATAGCATGCACATCAGATATAAATTTGAAAATAACCATGTTGGATAGAACCTGAAGTGGATGAAGAAAGGTAATTCAGGCAATCTGATGGTACTGGGTAATCAGCATCTGCAAGACTTCGGGGCTGACTTCACTCATTTTTGTGCTTTAAGTTGCATCATGAATGGGTTTAAGATGGCGTGGGAGAAAAACACTGGTTACTGCCACGGTGTTAAGTATATCTAGTGAGAAACAGCCACTAACTCTTCAAACCTATGATATGGAGGTGCCAGTGTTGGACTGGGATGGACAAAGTTAAAAATCACACAACACCAGGTTATAGTCCAACAGCTATTTGATGAAGGAGCAGCGCTCAGAAAGCTAGTGCTTCCAAATAAACCTGTTGGATTATAACCTGGTGTTGTGTGATTTTTAACTTTCATCAAACCTAGGCACTGAGACAGAACACTAGAGATGATCTGATTGCATGTGATGTCTTGACCTCTGCAAATAATATTCTTGATCACTCAGTCTTAACTGGACTATCTGAACATCTTGAACACTTCTGAATGGCCAGTTCAGTACCCTTGGGTGTAGCTCCCTGCAACACAGACAGCAAAGGGACTGGGCTGAAGGTGAGTGCTGTGTGACAACACTGCTAACAGGCAATATCAATCCAATATCAGCCATCGTAAAGCTTTCCAATAGTTGATATAACTGGTGGGTACCTAGTTAAGACAGACCGGACTGATTAATCCATTTTAATTCCATTTTGGATATGAGAAGTAATTGAATCATCACAAAAATAATGGAGGTTGAGATAAGGTTATTGAAATCTAGACAGAACCCTGCCAGGGGTTGTCATTATTTGAAGGCAGGCAGGAGATGTCTGTCTGTCCTTCAATTATTTGCCAAGTTCTGCATTGAGCTGTCAAGTACATTATGATAGTGTGGTGATTCTGTACAAGTGAGTCACCGATGCATGAAAGAGAATTATTTGCCTGTGGTGAGGTAACACAGTGTAACAGACCAATACGGTCCTTATTCCTGGGTCACATAGAGGCTACAGGGTGGAGATGAAGACCCGCAAGACCTCTGAAGTAGGAATACACAGCACATGGTGACTGAAATCTGGGGAGCATGGTCTATGGTGAATTAAATTAAGATGTGCAGGAGGTAGGGTAGCTGGTAAATGTTTGTAGAGAGTGACAAAGTGATTTATTTATAACTTCAAAAAATGTAAATGTTAGCATTGTACAGCAGGTGGGTCAATAACTAAAAAAAAGTGGATTTGAAATTTAGGCAGCAAATTGTCATCAGCATATCTTGGTTCAGCACACAGGCTGATTCACAGCAATTTCAATTTCTCCTGTCAGACTGTGTGGAGATTTTCTGAGTGGAATCGGCTATTTCATTCTAGTTATATTCTTATTACTGAATCTGTCACAATCATACCCCAAGTGTTGTCCAAGAATTAAAGATTTTGTATAAGGTCATATATAGCCCCATGTTAGCTTGTGAGTGTTTCAATTTACAAATAACCAGCAGGACAGCTTAATGCTTTAAATATAGTAAAAGGTTAGTGTTTACTACACAGCTATGGCTGAAAGATATTTAATTAAAAACTGCTGATATAATTAGCTAAAATATTGAGATAAAGATTTAAACTAAGTAAGGATAAAAGTGACACATGAAAATTAAAATGAGGTCGGTCTCTACTATTGTTGCAGAGCTGGCTTTGTCCAAGAGTCTCTTTCTATGTTGAAGATTGAGGTTCCATAGTCTGGTTTAGTATTGCAGGCCTGAATACTTCCTTCTGGCCCCCTGTTGAGAAGCAGTGACTCCTTCAAAATGTTGCTCCAAAGGACAGTGCACAAAATGGTTACTGTCAGACAGAGCTCTCTATAGTTCAAAACTTGCATTGGATGCTAATGCACAACTATTGCATTCTGCTTCTACATTGGGTGCTACGTTAGTCTAGATCTGAAGCATATAAAATTCTATTGTGTTTTTTAAGTTGAGGTCATTAACAATTTAACAGTCACAGCCACTGGATTGGATGTTTCTTCCTGTAAAACTTGTGATAGGCAAAGCAATTTGCCCATTGTCCTGCATGGGACTGGAGTGTATGTAAGCAAGGCAAAGCTCTTAGCACCTCCAGGGAAATTAATGAAAGGAGTTTCTGTTTATCCTTGGCCGTGTTCATTTGAATTTCAAAAGGTCTGTTGTGGTTCTTTTTGAGGTTAGTACAGTCAGGTCCCAATTCCCACTGAATCCATAAGAATAGTCACATGACTTCTGGAAACCATTTTGTACAGCTCTTCGTATCCATTTTAAAAACAGATTAGATCTACATACATAATAGAATTATAAATCTGTTTTTTGCAAGACTCAAATTATTTTACAATTCCCTCTATAGACCACTCCACATCAGTGTCACATGCTGCTGGTTATGCTCATTAAGTGGTTTGTAAATATAGTGTAAGAAGTACCTGTTTAAGCTATTAAAATGATTTCAGCTTATATGTTAACAAGTGTATTTAGTAAAACTAAAATACTGAGACATTTCTTTTCGCTCTGTAGTTTGTTATCAAAGATGAAAACAAATAATGAGTAAATGTATAGGAGCAATTGCTTCCATATCATACATAATACGACTAATGTCTTTCCAAAAAGAAAGTTACTTTTCTGTAGCATTTTTTTCTTATCTGTTTTAAACATTAATTGCAACTTAGTACTTCCAAATAAACCTTTTGGACTATAACCTAATGTTGTGTGATTTTTAACTT
Organism: Chiloscyllium plagiosum; assembly: GCF_037043375.1. Classification (NCBI taxonomy): domain Eukaryota; kingdom Metazoa; phylum Chordata; class Chondrichthyes; order Orectolobiformes; family Hemiscylliidae; genus Chiloscyllium; species Chiloscyllium plagiosum. The sequence goes on from NW_028270166.1 coordinate 31,475,835, forward strand.
TGTCCACCCCAGTCCAATACCGGCACCTCCACATCATGCCATATTAATGGCAAGACCTGTAATTATTGATTAACTGGAATCCCTGGAGGTATACAGGGAATACAGAAGCTTCTTGAAGAAGGAAATCAGGAGGACGAAAACGGGGCACGAGATAGCCTTGGCTGAGGAGATTAGGGTGAATCCAAAGAGGTTCTTAAGTACATTAAAGGAAAAAGAATAACTAGAGAATACGGCCCCTCAAGATCCAAAGTGGACATGTATCTTTAGAACCGCAGGAGGTGGGTGAGGATCTCGATGAATATTTCTCCTCTATGTTTATCGTGAAGAAAGACATGAAGACTTGGCAACTTGGGCCCATTAGTAGTGATATCTTGAGGACAGTCCATATCGCAGTAGAGGAGCTATGAGAATGTATGAAGGTGAATAAATCTCCTAGTCCTGACCAGATATACCCAAGAACACTGCAAGAGGCTAGAAAAGAAATTGTGGGGACCCTGGCTGATATTTTTGCATCATCGTTAGCCAGGGGTGAGGTCCTGGAAGACTGGAGGGTAGTGAATGTTGTGTCATTATTCAAGAAGGGCTGCAAAGAAAAGCCTGGGAACTACAGACCAGTAAGACTAACATCTGTGGTAGGTAAGTTACTTGAGAAGATTCTGAGGGATCAGATATACATGCATTTGGAAAGACAGGGTTTGATTCGGAGTAGTCATCATGGCTTTGTGCGTGGGAGATCATGAGGAGTTCAGGTTTACAGTTCTCTGAAAGTGAAGTCACGGATAGACAGGGCAGTGAAGAAGGATGTTGGCACACTGCCTTTATCAGTCAGAGCACTGAGTATAGAAGTTGAGAAGTTATGTTGCAGTTGTATAGGACGTTGGTGAGGCTGCACTTGGTGTATTGTGTTCAATTCTGGTCACCTTGTTATAGGAAGGATGTTATTAAATTGGAAAGACTGCAAAAGAAATTTACAAGGATGTTGCCTGGACTCAATGGTCTAAGTTATAGGGAGAGATTGGACAAGCTAGGACTTTTTTTTAAAAGACTTTTAAAGAGTGTAGGAGATTGAGGAGGGAACCATGTAGAAGTATACAAGATCATGACAGGCATGGATAGGGCGAATGCACTCAGTCTTTTTCCCAGGGTTGGGGAATCAAGGACCAGAGGGCATCAGTTTAAGGTTAGAGAGGAAAGAATAAAAGGGGTAACTGTTTTACACAGAGGATGGTACGCAGATGTGGTTGAGGCGTGTACATTAAAATATTTAAAAGGCATTTGGACAAATACATGGATAGGAAGGATTAGAAGGATATAGGCCAATTGCAGGGAAATGGGGTTAGCGTGGATTGGTCGGCGTGGACCAGGTTGGGTCAAAGGGCCTGTCACCATGCTGTAGGACTCTATAACTGTTTAACCATTTATTATTTTATGTACCTACTCACAAACCCCTGTCACCTCCTGTCAGTGATAATGCTTCAGTGGTAACATTCATACGATCAGACAAGTTAGAAGCAGGAGTGGGTCATTTGGCCCTTCAAGCCTGCTCTGCCATTAAATAAGAACATGGTTGATCTGTTTGTGCTCTGAATTCCATATTCCCATCTATTCCTGACTATCTTTAATTCTCTTTCGTCCATGAATCTACCTGTATCCGCCGTAAAAAACCCACCTCCACCATCTTCCAAACCAGAATTCCATAGTCATACAACTCTTTTCTCCCTTAACTGTGTTGTAAAAATGCAACCCCTAATTTTCGGAACTGTTTCCCCTGGGTCGTGCTCACTCTAATAGAGTAAACCTAAGGTAGGAATAAATAAGTTGTTAATACATTGGCAAGCTGTGCCTAGTGGAGAATCAGTATTTTGGCCTATCTATCAATGATCCGGAAATATAATATTTCCAAATTTATACATGATACAAGGCTAAGCAGGAATGTATGTTGTGCAGAATATGTACAGTCACTTTAGGAGGATTTGAACAGGTTTAATGAGTGACAATGGTAGATGGAATATAATGTGGAAAAATGTGAGGTTACTAACTTTAGATAGGTATAGATATAGATTTAAGGTACAGAATCCCAACAACTAAGAGGTATAGATGTGCACAGAATTTCCTTAATGGTAAGAGGTTAGAATTAAAGAAGTTGGAAAGTGTAGATGTACAAACAAACCTAGGTATCCTTGTCAATAAGGCATTACAGGCTAACATGTAGGTGGAGCAAGATATTTAGCAAGGCTAATTAAATGTTAGCTTTTATTGCAAGAAGATCTGAGTATAGGAGTAGTGAAGCCTTGCTTCAGTTGTACAGAAACTTGGTTTAACCAGACATGGGCTAATGTGTACAGTTTTGATTGCCTTATCTGTGTAAATATCTTGTTGTCCCAGAGGGAGTGCATAAAGGTTCACCAGACTTGTTCCTGGGTTGGTAGGACTGTCCTATCAAGAGAGATTGGGCAAACGGAGTGTATATTCTTTCGAGTTTTGAAGAATGAGAGTTGATCGCAAGTAAACCTATAAAATATTTCCATAAAGAGACAGAGTAGAGGCAGGCAAAATATTTTCTCTGGTTGAGAAGTCCAGAATTTAAAAATAAGGGGGATGTCATTTAGGACTGAGATAAGGAATTTTTTTTGACACAGGGACCGGCGAGTCTTTGGAATTCTCTATGCCTGAGGGCTGTGGAAGCTTAGTCTTTTATCTATATTTAACTTAAAGACTGATCAGTTACTGATTACCATAAAGGTTATGGGGATAGTGTGGGTAAAAAGTATTGAACACTTAAATTGTATTGTCATATTGATCATTTCAAATGGCAGAGCAGGCTGATAAGACTGAACTAGGCAAAAGTGAGGACTGCAGATGCTGGAGATCAGAGTCTAGATTAGAGTGGAGCTGGAAAAGCACAGCAGGTCAGGCAGCATCTGAGGAGCAGGAAAATCGTGAACTGCCTGCTTCTGTTCCTACATTCCTCTGTTCCTAACATCCTTTCCATGTCCACCTTGTCAAGACCATTCAAGATCTTATTAATTTCATTCAAAACACCCTCACCCTTCTAAATTCCAGTGAAAATAATTCCAGCCCAAATAATCTTTCCTCATATAATAAATGCCTTGTTCTAGGTAAAAATCAGATAAATTTCTTCTGATTCACCTTCAATGCATTTACATGTTTTCCTAAATAAGGTGACCAAAACAGTTCACAGCATTGTAGATGTGGTCTCACCAGTAACCTGTACAACTGAAGCATTACCTCCTTATTTTTATGTTTAATTCCTCTCCTAATAAATAATAGCATGCCATTAGTCTACTTACTTGCTATACCTATACACTAATTTTTTTGTGATCATGAACTGGAACACCTAGATCCCTCTGCACATCAGAATTCTGTAGTCATCTCTGTCTAAGTAATGCTCTGCTTTTTTCTTCCTGCCAAAGTGAACAACTTCACATTTTCACATATTATACTCCATCTGCAACACAGCCCTTTTGCATTCAGGCTGAATAATCAACTCATTTGTTTGCAATATCAGTAAACAGGCTAATATCTCATTCACCAATATCACAGATCTCATATTTTCTCTGTTATTGACCATCGTAGCCATAGTACAAATATAAAAGCTGCCACAAGATAAGCATTCCAAATTGAATTTATGAATTAAATCATGTCATATTGCATCAAAACACCAACAGCTCCATCTCATGCTTTCTGTGAGCTTTGGCCAATCTGATTTTTCAGATGCAATGAGAGGTGGGAAATAGCTGAATTTCAGAGGCAGTGGGGGCCTTAGAAAGTCTTGGAGCATGACTTCGGCAGCCAAACACGTGCAACATCAGAAAATGAACCACTTGCTTGGCCGAACGGCTGTACCAAGTGCATGAATGAAATGGCATTCGCAGGAGGATGAAACCTTCCAGCTGACAGAGGGCAGCAACTTCCTGCTAAATGGAATGATGCCTCGATCATCTTTGCTCTCGCGAGGAAAAATTGACAGATTCTGCCAGCTCCTTGAACAGCAGCCATGATAACAACTGTCTAAGTTTGGCCATCATTCATTACATTATGATAGGTCCAGAGCAGTGGTAATAGAGTTGGGCAACACTTCGAGAATGGAAAAGGTGTGGTCCAAGCTCAAAGCAAAGTTGGTGCTAGATTCATCCATGCTCCTTAATAGTGACTGTAACCTTTCTGGTAGGCTTCACTGTGGACAGCCTTTAGCCTGCTTCTGTTGACCTGATTCCTAATGAAGGGCTTTTGCCCGAAACGTCGATTTTCCTGCTCCTCAGATGCTGCCTGACCTGCTGTGCTTTTCCAGCACCACTCTAATCTTGACTCTGATCTCCAGCATCTGCAGTACTCACTATCCCCCTGTTGACTGCCTATTGAAGTGCTCAGCTGAGTCCTCCCCTCTAGGAGAACCTGAACACACCTTTGCCCTCCTGACACTTGTGCTTCCCTGGTCCCTTGGCAAAACTACAGATTACCTAAGCCATGTGCAGACTGCCTCTATGATATTCTCTAAATTAGGCTCAGTGTCAGTATCACAGTATCAACGAGCAGCTGTGAGTTTGATAGAAAACATGTTTTTCTTCACCAATGTCTTCTTGCTCTCCCAATTCTTGCTATTCTATCAATGTACAGCCAGGTTGCAGTTCTGGAGTGACAAGGTAAAGGCTATGGTGACAGAAGGACAGGAACCAAGGGGTGAACATTTGGGTCATCCATGCCTTTGAAATCAAAAGTGGTTGTGAGATACAGAGGTGTTGGGAGTTAAGGAAAATTTCACATGAACATCCCATCAGCTTCAATTGTTTCAGCCACACCTCTGACCATAGCCTCCTCTGTGGCTGCTCCAGTGACAGTGATCGCTGACTCCTACATCTGGTGAGGACATGCTCAACTCCCACTAGTTAGATGCCTCCAGTTGTGCATCATCTTGCCCTGCAAAAGAGAAGGAAACCTGTCAATGAGTATGGTGCAATGTTTTTGAGCAATTGGTTATCATAGTTGAATATTGTAGAGTGAGATGTGTGCATTAGGTGTCATATAAATGAGGGAGAAGTGCAGCTAATAATGGTAGTCATGAGTCATGTTTGATAGATGGGGGCATGATGCATTGAGCACTTGTGAGGACATTTGTAGAATCTAGCATTTGAAGATTTATTCACTGACCTTGACCACTTGGGTGAGGTAATTAAGCTTCCCATGGCATTGCATCCAGTCCTGTGGCATTGGTTCCTGGCATTGAATGTCAAAGCTTTATACTGTCACTGTTTTCCCACAATTTATCTGGAGAGCCTCACAGTTGCTTGCATTTGTCCTCCATTTGTCCAGTTCCACCACCGAGATATCAGGGACAACATGAGACAACCTCAACACGCTTCCTATCCTACAGCTCTATAGTTCAGAGACCTTTTTCCACCCAATTTCGTGTACAATTAGTTCCAGCACCTTCCCAAAGTAGGATGTAGCTCCCCTTCAAAACATTTTGTCTTGTCATCTTCTGCATAATATCAATAAATGATGACACATTCTTCTGCTCCTGTTGTGTTTGGTGGAAACAAATACGGCCACTGTCTATAATCAACAGCAGGAAAGAAATTTCTAATGCCAACATAACTAATCTTCTACTAGTTATCCTTTGACCAGATGCTCCAAGACCAGTTGTTCTTTAAGAAAATGCTCTTTAATCTGTTGTTCCATGACTAGTTTCTTACCAGTCAAGCAGTTTCTTGATTTTAACTAATTTGACTAATTCTGCCATTGAAGAAGATTCAGGTCAAAATACATTCACACTCAAGACAAAGAATTTATGATTGTTAAATTTGTATAAAGTTAAAAATCACACAACACCAGGTTATAGTCCAACAGGTTTAATTGGAAGCACTAGCTTTCGGAGCGCTGTTCCTTCATCAGGTGGTTGAAGAAGCGTTGCTCTGAAAGCTAGTGCTTCCAGTTAAACCTGTTGGACTATAACGGGGGTGTTGTGTGATTTTTAACTTTGTACACCCAAGTCCAACACTGGCATCTCCAAATCATGAAATTAGTATAAGTTATCTGCCATCTTGTGTGACAACTTGTGTTCTTGAGTTGCTTGTAGTCCAACTTTAATTTTAAATACTACACTTTCTGGACCAAGTAGCTGCTTGAGTTTTTTTCATACTAGACCACACTCGAGTCACACTAGACAACTTCATCAAGTTAGTGAGGCATGCTTTCCCATGTACAAAGCCATGTTAACTATACCTAATCAGTCCTTGCCTTTTCAAATACATGTAAATCCTCTCCCTCAGAATCCTCCAACAACTTGTCTTCCACTGATATCAGGCTAACTGGTCTATAGTTTGGCTTTTCTTTCCACCTTTTTTAAATAATCGCATCACATTAGCCAACTCCAGTCTTCTGTCACCTCACATGTGGTTGTCAATGATACAAATATCTCAGCAAGGGGCCCAGCCATTTCTCCTCTAGCTTCCCACAAAGTTCTGGGGTGTATTTGATCAGGTCTGAACAGCCTGAACATCCTGAGCACGAGAAGTGAACAAACAGCCAGTACCGGGCTCCTGATCACCATCTGCTGACTCTCATTCAAAGCTATACATATGTTAGCTGAGCCCATGATAAGGTAGGCTGTGATACTCTTTGAAATCAAGACTTTTCTGTAACACATGGTTGAGGTTAAAATATGAAGAAGATCAACATCAAGAATTATTATTTTCAGATTTTATTTCTACAGGTTGCTTTCCTGTAATGCATGTTTCATCCACATGATTTGGCCACAACGCTATTGGTGATTTGGGAAACGATTTTTTTAAAAACGTGGACTCCCTTTGGCTATTATGTGATTCCATCCCTGGTTACCTTCAGTCCAGTCTAGGCGTTTATTTATAGTCAAGCAAAAGAGTTTGGATGACAAGGCAAAATTTTTCTGATCTTATTGTTGATGTTTCGAGGATGTTTTTAGAAATTATTGCAGGAGAAAGAATTTGGGTTTCAGGATTCGTCTCATTCTGGACAATGCACCAAGCCATTGGTGAGCTTCCTGAAAACATCAAAGTGCTATTTCTACCTCCGAACACAACCTCTCTCATTCAACACACAGACCAGGGTGCAATAGCAGCGTTTAAAGATTATTATTTTGGAAGCTGATTGCAGCTACAGATGGGAGGTAATGATGACAGTGTTCTTCAATTTTGGAAGAGCTTTAACATTAAGAGTGCTTGTGACATAATTGTGGAGGCCTGGGTAATGTCAGTAATGACTGCTTGCATGCAGTTTGGTAGAAGCTTCTCCTAGATTTCCTTGATGATTTTAAAGGCTTTTAACTATCAGAGGAGCTTTCAGTGATCAAAGACCATTATGTCGCTCTTGCAAAGCAAGTAGCTTTGAAGAAGCAGAGACTGACCTACAACATGTTGCTGCTGGGGAAATGAAAGCTGGAGATGAAGACAATGAAGTCCAGGATGTAACACCACGTGAACGTTCCACTTCGGTTTTGGCTTCTATCCTGAGGGAAGTTGAGAAGCAGTTGCAGCTCTTAGAAGACAATGATTATAATGAAGAACGCAGCAGGATATCAGGTCCTCGCATAGCATCTTATCTGGCACCCAGTGAACAGCATCTTATCTGGCACCCAGTGAACAGCTTCTTCATTAAAGAAAGATGGCAAAGCAGCTTTCTTTTAAGCTGATCCCCAAGAAACAGTCTGAGAACAATGAACCATATCTTCCACTTCAGGGCTAAATAGAACATAGAACAGTACAACACCGTACAGGCCCTTTGGCCCTTGACGTTATGCCAACCTTTTGTCCTACTCTAAGATCAAAAACTTATATACCCTACATTTTACTATCATCCATGTGCCTAAACAAGAGTCACTTAAAATGTCCTTAATGTATCTGACTCTACTACCACTGCTGGCAGTGCATTCCATGCACCCAGCACTCTGGCATCTGCCCTAAACTGTCCTCCAATCACCTTAAAACGATGCTCCCTTGTGATAGCCATTTCCGCCCTGGGAAAAGTATCTGACTCTACCTATGCCGCTCATCATCTTGTTAAACTCTATCTAGTCGCCTCTCATCCTTCCTCACTCCAATGAGAAAAGCCCTGGCTCCCTCAACCTTTCTTCATCAGACATGCCCTCCAGTCCAGGCAGCATCCTGGCAAATTTGGAGTGGCACGGTGGCTCAATGATTAGCACTGCTGCCAGGGACCCGGGTTCAATTCCTGCCTCGGGCAACTGTCTGTGTGGAGTTTGCACATTCTCCCCGTGTCTGCGAGGGTTTCTCCGGGTCTCTGGTTTCCTCCCAAAGTCCAAAAATGTGCATGTTAGGTGAATTGGCCATGCTAAATTGCTCCTAGTGTTCGGTGCAGGGGTAAATGTGTCTGGGTGGGTTGCTCTTCGGAGGGTCGGTGTGGACTTGTTGGGCCGAAGGGCCTATTTCCACACTGTAGGGAATCTAATCTAAATCTAAATTTCCTCCCTGCTCTCTCTAAAGCTTCCACATCCTTCCATAATGAGGTGACCAGAACTGTTCACAATATTCCAAGTGCAGTCTAACTAGGGCTCTATAGAGCTGCAGCAAAAACCTCACAGCTCTGAAACACAATCCCCTGCTAACGAAAGCCAACACACCATAAGCTTTCTTAACAACTCTATCAACTTGGATCGCAACTTTGAGGGACCTTGGGACATGAACCCCAAGGTGCCTCTGTTCCTCCTTGCTGCCAAGAATCCTGCCTTTAACTCTATATTCTGCAGTCAAATTCGACCTTCCAAAATGAGTCACTTCACATTTATCCAGATTGAACTCCATCTGCCACTTCTTAGCCCAGTTCTGCATCCTATTAATGTCTTGTTGCAATCTACAACTGTCCTCCACACTATCCACAACTCCATCAACCTTTCAGTCATTAGCAAACTTAACCCAGCCTTCCACTTCCTCATCCAAGTCATTTATAAAAAATCACGAAGAGCAGAGGTCCCAGAGCAGGTCCCTGCGGAACACTACTGGTCACCAAACTCTAGACTGAATGTCTTGCGTCAACTACCACACTGTCTTCTATGGACCAGCCAATTCTGTATCTAGACAGCCAGATTACCCTGTATCCCATGCCTCCTTACTTTCTGAATGAGCGTACCATGGGGAACCTTATCCATGGGGAGCCTTGTTAAAATCCATATACACTACATCTATTGTTCTCCCTTCATCAATGTGATTTGTTACATCCTCAAAGAATTCAATAAGGCTTGTGAGGCATGACCTGCCCCTCATAAAGTCATGCCGACTATCTCTAATCAAGCTATGCTTTTCCAAACAATTAAAAATACTGTATCTCAGAATCCTCTCCCAATAATTTGCCCACCACTGATGTAAGCCAAACTGGTCTGCATATTTTCTTTTGTCATAACTCTGCACCCAGAACTACCCCTGAAAGTATTGATGATGCTGATGATAACCCTCAGCCCCTGACTTAATACTGTAACTCAGCAAACTCAGAACCCCTTAAAGTGTTACATTTGCTGTATTATTTCATTAAAATGTATGATTTTAACATTTACTTAGACTGTGCTATCGTTTGTGCAGAAGTGGGTACTGCAGATGCTGGAAATCAGAGACAAGATTAGAATGGTGCTGGAAAAGTACAGCAGGTCAGGCAGCATCTGAGGAGCAGGAGAATCAACGTTTCGGGCAAAAGCCCTTCATCAGGAATGAGGCTGGGAGCCTCGGGGATGGAGAGATAAATGGGAGGGGGGGTGGGGCTGGGGAGAAGGTAGCTGAGAGTGCAATAGGTGAATGGAGGTGGGGGTAAAGGTGATAGGTCGGAGAGGAGGGTGGAGTGGATAGGTGGAAAGGACGATTGACAGATAGGACAGGTTAAGAGGATGGTGCTGAGCTGGAACTTTGGAACTGGGGTAAGGTGGGGGGAGGGGAAATGAAGAAACTGGTGAAGTCCAAATAAATGCCATGGGGTTGAAGGGTCCCGAGGCAGAAGATGAGGCGTTCTTCCTCCAGGCGTTGGGTGGTAAGGGAGTGGCGATGGAGGAGGCCCAGGACCTGCATGTCCTCGGCAGAGTGGGAGGGGGAGTTGAAATGTTCGGCCACAGGGCAGTGGGGTTGATCGGTGCAGGTATCCCAGAGATGTTCTCTAAAGCGCTCTGTGAAGAAGGCATCTGGTCTCCCCAATGTACAGGAAACCACACTGGGAGCAACGGATACAATAAATGACGTGTGAGGAAGTGCAGGTGAAATTTTGATGGATGTGGAAGGCTCCTTTGGGGCCTTGGATGGAGGTGAGGGGGGAGGTGTGGCTGCAGGTTTTGCAATTCCTGCGTGTTAGGCTAACCATTATTTTGTTGCAATTTTTACTGATATTTTTGGAGGTTCACCCCACCCTTGTTTTTCCCTTAGGTCCTATTGCACAATTTTCTATAAAATGAAGTTGCACGAGAACACAATTATTGCATTATAGTAGAACAGACTGTATTTACTTTATGGATTTCTTTAAGCAGACAATGAAACAATGATAGCTTTAAGGAAAATTTAAATTCAATTTATCATCAAAGCTATCATTGTGATATGATGCCCCTATCAAGACCTGTTGGGATAACTGGAAGTAAGGAATATTTCCAGAAATCAGACCTTGAAATAGATTTTGTTCTGTGTTCTTTTTAAAAGGTCGGAGTTGTAGAAAAGAAACTGAAGAGTTAAGAAAAATGATCACAAGAGGATAAATGAAAAACTACATTTTACAACAATATTGATGTTTCACTTACTAATTAATACCTGCCATGACTCCATTCATAATAGTTGCTCAAATGCCTTAATAAATCTGCAAGTTGTATCATTATTTGCATATTTGTTTCTCCTCTGGTAAATACAGATTATTCTAGCAATTAAGTTTCACAATCCCTTAAAGTTTCTCCCCTTAAAATCAAGAAATTAACCAAGCCTTATCTCTGTATGCTGCTATGCATCTACACTGAAGACCCAGCTTTTGTATTACATTTAGAATCTTATCCTTTAATGTTTTCTTTTTACTGATCTTCCAAAACCTGTCAAATTCTGTAATCTGAAGTTAACAACAAATCTTAAAGTCACTCCCCCTCCCCTAAATGCCATTAATCTATGCAAATAATATACCGATAATTCAAAATTAGACCAGTATTCACAGGCTACTTTCAGTACTTTGAACTGCACATGCCACCTGCTAGCTAATCTAAATCTTGTTCAGTTTTGTTTACAAACTTCATTGTAATTCTTTGCCCCAGATTGGGCATTACCAGCAAAGTTCAATATTGTTTCATCAGTTCGTAAGTCTGGATCATGTACTTATACAGTTAAGAAGATTAGGATCAACAAAGATCTCCATGAAATACCAATCAACAGACTGCCCAGCCTGAATAACTAAGCATTAACCTTACCCCTTGATCTCTTCAGTCCAACATCTTACACATGTTCCCTGAAACTCTTCTGTCTTTAGCTAACTCAATGCCACCTTGGAATGTCAACAGCTGGCTTCAGAATAAAGGTGGAGGTGGAGTCGCAATTTAATTCCTGGCCTCGACTATGAAGCTCAGCTAGGAAAGGCAGATGAATCTTTTGCATTGCATTCTGCCCCTCTTTTTGGCGAGCTAATGGACGTAGGTGGCAAAGCATCATTCCTCGTGCTAATTTTTCTCTAGTGAAAGCAAAAACCGGGCAGAGACTGAAATATACAACATAAAAAGGTACATGCCTCCATAAAAGAAAAAAATATATACTTTGGATTTTGTTTCGAGCAGCAGCACAGACTAATTCACTCCTCCATAATCAACTGCAAGACTGCACGTTATCGCACCCTTCATGAACATCACACTATAATATGTTCAGCTGACAAGATGTGAAATGTTTAAGCTTTGGCTACTTGCCTTTGAACTGGAGATAGCATCACAGATGTTGAAATTGACCATTCACTCCCTTACTCCTGAAACTTCCAGGCACAGCACCACAGACAAGATCTGGGAAGCTGATGTACCTTTACAGCAGACGAGAGGAAAAAAAAGCTGACTGCTTCCAATCTGAATAATAGGGAGAGATTACAAGCCTGAACCCTTAATCCTAGAATTCAGAAAGTACATGCAGTTGAAGAATCTAAAATCCTATCTTGTTACTCACTCCATACTCCCAATAATGGAAATATTTCAAATTACATAACTTTCTATAATTATAACACATTTATTCCAAGGTGAATATAATCAGCTCTACACTTTGTGACTGTGATTATAATGGGCAATCTCACACACCAACCCTCAGAATCAAATCATTGCTCACTCATAAAAGCTGGTCTTTAAAATCTCACCTTTCCCATTGATTGCACAAGGCAAAACTTTTCACTTGCACCTTGCTGTCCACTGGCGGTGGAACTGAAGGAAAAGATCTTTTAACGCTCCAAGATATTTAAATCACACAAACTAACGAGTGGCAGGATAACTTCAGTCAGCAGTCTTAATGGCGATATATCAGCGCTGACCTCAGCAGGGTTACTAACTTCACAATGATATTAAAATAGAGGCTAAATAAGGTTTACAGGCACTGATCATACATCAAAGGGAAGGAAATAGATCACCCATCCAATAAGCATCAAGGCAGTCTACAAGCTGAGTATTTTTGAGATTCACTGCCTCAACATTACAATTTAATAATTCCAGCATAGCGCTTATATTTCTAAAGTCAATAATTAAAACCTTTGGTTTTTTTAGATTTCCCTCACAATATTCTATTTGTACTTCTGTGCTCCAGACATTTCATTGAGAAAGAGATAACAGACAAGAGACAACAGCTGCGCATTTATTTCTAACCTTAGCCTCATGCTTTGTTTCTCTATGCCCTTCCCCCGCCACCTACAAAGATGCTGATTTTCTATCTATAAGGCACAAGCAGTGTTGGTATTGTCAAAATAAAATATACCAGAGAAGATGATCATTCAGCCCATCAGACCCATGCCATTATCCTGCAGCCCTATGTTCAAGTAATTGTTTATGTGTGAGGTCTGGAGAAAATATCAACAAACTATTCTGCCAGTCGTTACTCAACCCCCACCTAAGTTAATTCTCAGTAAAAGGTCACTGGGAAGCAATCTGGAGCAGGAACCTCTTTAATTTTCCTTCTTCTTGCCCCCTCTAATGCCTTGGCTGAGATAATATACCTCAGGATAAATGAGAGATCCAATCCTTTTGATGACATTACACAGGCACCCCCGCAGGCTCATATTTACAAGAACCAATTCCATCTCCTCTGGACATTAGCACATTTCACATCAAACTAAAGGTGTCTTTGCAAATGGAAAATACCACATTAGTTATCAAGAATTCAGTCCCAATAGTCAGTGAACATTTTAAAAGACCAAAGCGCTCCCTGTTAAATAAGAGCAAATATTCAGTGATTTCAAATTTGAACAAAACCGGCCCCAAGAATCTGAAAAAAGCCTATTCACATATCCCAAAGCAAAACATTAAAAAATCTGATGAGGCAGAAAGGTCGGATTTAGCATGGCTAGGCATCCAAATGCAGGAGGAAAGGAAAAGAGAATCAATGTTTTCTAAATTGGTTTATAATTCCAGAGATTTACTTTCTGTCTGTGAAAACCAACCTGTTGGGTTACAGGGTATTCCAGATTTATTGGAAGCTGGCCACTGGTTTCATAAAGAGCATAAACAACAGTTAAAAATCACACAACATCAGTTTATAGTCCAACAGGTAAACGACAGTGTGGGTTAGAGCTAACAGTGAGGATTAAAAATTGGGAATGGCCTTTATTACAGTCCAAGGAGTTAACGGCTAGTGACTGTAGATCAACTTACCTGAGACTTCGGACTGGGCTGAGTTTTAATGAGTTGTCATGGTTACAAAGCAGGCAACAAGCTCTGATCACAAAAAACTGTATTTTTGACAATTAAGCGTCACCGTGAGGGTATTCCCCCCCCCCCCCCCCCGCCTCTGTCGTTTTAGTGTTTATGGAAACAGGGCGTAGAAGGAACAAAACGTACAATATTTACATTTTAAAAGCTTGTTACAACAGAATAAGCGGCCTCCAACAATTGTGGGGAGGAGGCGAGTCAAAGCGATAGCAGAATGTTGCTCGATAAACTCACCTGGTTATTAACAATCTGCGGTTGTTAAAATTTGCAGCGACGGATTGCGTACAGCAACAGCCTTGACCGGTCCACGCTGTGACCCGAGAGGGAGCTGGAGTGACCTAATAAAACCAGACGCAGCGTTCCAGGGAGTATACAACAGTGAGCAAGAAGCAACAAGCTCAGAATCAGACCACGATTATAGCCCACTCAGGTTTCCTACTGACCGCTAATGATGTCATCTCATGTCACTCTGACTGAGATTTCTGTTGCTCAGCCCTCCCCAGCCTTTGCAGGTTAGTAACAGCAACTCTCATTCCCCTGTGCTACCACCACTCCCACCCTGAGAACTGGTTGCTATGAGTTCCATTGAATCCAATCCTACAGTGATGTGCTGCAAAGGACAGGGTAAAACTCATGACTTATGGTCTTATGGACTTAACATCAGCAGCATTCCCCAAAAGGGTGGAAGTAAGCGCCAAGGTAGTCAACTTGTAGTTGCTGTTGGAAGTATCCCGGGCAGAGGAAGTTAGCAATGAAAAATCTCACCTTAATCACCTTTTGCACTTCATCAATAAGTTTTGATGACAGCCACAATGAGGAATCGCCAGATGGCAACACTGTGTGGGGCGAAGACACCGCCTCACTCAGGATGAGAAAGCATTGCTTCAGCGCACCAAGTTAATTGTCATCTAAAGGAAAACAGGCGATCAGGCTCCAGACGCCAGCCCCGGTCAGTCACACACACACACGGAAACAAGCCCCGAATCCAGGGGCTGTGCCCGAGGTAATGGCCAGGCAGCTTTACTCACAATAAGGATTTCCAGCGGTTTATACCCCGTCTGGCTCATTCCTGCTCGTTCGATTCTAGAAACTGTTGAACCCGGCAGACCCTGATTTGTGGTTTATCTGCAAAAAGCATCAGCAAGCAGAAGCGATCGCCCCCACCCAAAACCAAACTCTACAGGTTCTCGGTGTGTCAGCCTCAGGCTCCGGTCTCTGCGCCAGTCTCTGTGTAACAGGCTTTTGCCTATCGATCTCTGTGTGTCAGTGTGTGTTGCAGTCTCTATATCCCAGTCTGTGTCTCGGTATCTGCACTGCCAGACTTCCTGTCTCAGTCTCTGTTTTAATCCACGTCCCGGTCTCGGGTTCTGTGCTGCAAGCTCGAAAGAAAATCCTTCTGACACATTGGAGCACTGACCGTAGTAAGGCTACAAATATTTAACATTACAAACATCACAAAGTTTAAAAAAAAAGACATCTGGACTACAGGGCTACGGTAAACACAAGCTGTATTGTACAAGTAATAATAATGTTGGAAATAATCAGTAGTTATGGCAGCTTCCAGATATGCTTCTTTCATGAGCCTGAAAAATAGACATCTTAATCTCTCCACAGAGGCTGCCTGAGCAGCTAAGTTTTATTTCCGACAACAGCAATATTTCACTTTTGTGTCACCCAAATATTATCTGAGAATCAATTTGCTTATAAGAAGCCTCAAAATTCAGCTCCTTAATACATTTTTTTTTAATAGTCTGGAATGGGAAGTGGGCATAGCTCCTGGCCCAGCATTTATCGCCTGTCCCTTGTTGCCCTCGAGAAGGTGGTGGTGAGCTGCCTTCTTGAACCACTGCAGTCCATCTGCTGTAGGTAGACCCACAATGCCACAAGGGAGTGAGATCCAGGACTTTGAAACAGCGACACTGAATAAACAATAATATACTTACAAGTCAGGATGGTGAAAAGTTTAGAGGGGAACTTACAGGGGGTGGTATTCTGATATGTCTGCTGTCCTTTTCCTTCTAGATGGTAGAGATTGTAGGTGTGGAAGGTGCTGTATAAGGAACCTTGATAAATTTCTGCAGTGCATTTTGTAGATGGCACACACTGCTGCTACTGGTGGAGGGAGTGAAGTTTTGTAGATGTGGTGCAAATTGAGCTGCTTTGTCCTGCATGGTGTCAAGTTTATTGAGTGGGAAAGTGAGGAGTATACCATCACACCCCTGACTTGTGCTTTGTAGATGGTGGGCAACTGTTGGGGAGACAGGACGTGACTTACTGGCTGCAGTATTCCAAGCCTCTAACCTGCTCTTGTATCTAAAATGGCTAGCCCAGTTCAGCTTCTGATCGATAGTCACCCCAAAGAGGTCAATAGTGGGGGATTCAGTGATGGAAATGACATTGAATGTCAATGGTTAGATTCTCTCTTTTTGAAGATGGTAATTCCCTGGCAGTGAATGGCATGAACATTACTTGCCACTTTTCATCCCAAGCCTGGGTATTGTCAAGGTTTTGCTGCATTTGAACATGGACTGCTTCAGTATCTGAAGAGTCACACCTGGGTCTGAACAATGTGCAATCATAAACAACCATCTCCACTTCTGACCTTATGAGGGGGGAAGGTCTTTGATGAAGCAACTGCCGTGAGGAAACCCTGTAGAGATGTGGTTGATGTGGGTGTATTTATAATGTTTAAAAAGCATTTAGATAAGGACATGAATAAGAAATGATCGGAGGGATATGGGTCAAGTGCAGGCAGGTGGGACTAGTTTATTTTGGGATTATGGTCGGCATGGACAGGTTGGACCGAAGCATCTATTTCCGTGCTGTATGACTCTATGACTCTGATTTCTGGAGCTGAGGTGACTTCCGACAGTCACAACATTTTCTTTTGTGCCAGGTTTGACTCCAACCAGTAGAGAGTTTGCCCTGATTCCTATTGATTTCAGTTTTGCTTGTATTCCTTGATGTCATACTCAGTCAAATGTATCTTTGATGTTCTCGTTCTCAACTCACCTCTGGAATTCAGCTCTCTTGTTCATGTTTGAACCAGGACTGTAACGAGGTCAGGAGCTGAGTGACCCTGGCAGAACCCAAACTGAACATTACTGAGTAAGTTATTGTTAAGCAAGTGTTGTTTGATGACACTGTTGATGGCACCTTCCATCACTTTACTAATGATGGTGCAGACTGATGAGTCTGATGAGTATTATTTCACAAAAATATTTCATACTATAGTACTATACTAAAAAGGTTTTGAAAATTGGTAATAGAGTTTATGTAGAAACTGCACAATTTACTTGTCTTTCTATCTGTGAACGTGACATACCTGGACAATTTTCCACATTGTCAGGTAGATGCCAGTGTTGTAGTTGTACTGGAAGAGTTTGGCTAGGGAAGCAGCCAGTTCTAGAGTACAAGCCCAGAGACCTGGGTTCAATTCCAGCCTCGGGTGACTGTATATGTGGAGTTTGCATGTTCTCCCCATGTCTGAATGGGTTTCACTGGGTGCTCTGGTTTCCTCCCACAGTCCAAAGATATGCAAGTCAGGTGGATTGGTCGTGCTAAATTACCCATATTCTGCTATTGCTGAATTGTTGTTAGGGCCCTAGCCTTTGCAGAATGCAATGCCTCCAAATGCTTCCTAATACCATGTGGGGTGAATCAAATTGACTGGGGACTGGCGTCTGTAATCCTGCAGAACTCCAGAGGAGGCAGAGATGCATTAGTTGCCCTGGCACTTCTTGCTGAAGATTGTTGCAAAAGCTTCAAAAGATCTGTTCTAACTCTAGCCATTTAGCATGGTGATAGTGCCACACAACAAAACATTAGGTATTCACAATGTGAAGATAGGTCTGTGCCTCCACAAGGACTGTGCAGTGGTCACTCTTACTGATACTGTCATAGGCAAATACATCTGTGATAGATAGATTAGTGAGGATAAGGTCAAGTATGTTTGTCTGTTTTCTTAAGATTCCATGAGTGTGACTATGTCAGATTGTTGCTTGATTTGTCTGAGAAGCATCTCTCCTAACTTTGGTATCAGTCTCCAGATGTTGGTAAGGAGGACTTGTGGGGCTGACAGAACTGTGTTTGCCATTGTTATTTCCTACGCCTTTGTTGATGCCAGGTGTTCCATCAGGTTTCCTTTCTCCTTTGAGACTTCCAGCAATTAATACAACTGAGTGGTTTGCTAGGCTATTTCAGAGGGAGGTTATGAGTCAACCATGTTGCTGTGGGTCTGGAATCACATGTAGGTCAGACCAGCTCAAGTTGGTGGCTTTCCTTCCCTAAAAGGTATTAGAGTCATAGAGACATAGAGATGTACAGCATGGAAACAGACCCTTTGGCCCACTCGTCCAGTTGACCAGATAGATTTTACAACAATCAATTCAAACCTATATTGCCAAACAATACCCAAGTCTGGATTACTAGTCCAGCGATAATACCATTAGGCAATTGAGCCTCCTCGTTCAGTGCCATGAGTGGAATTTTGTTTCCAAAATGTTTTCTGTGGTATATGTGTACAACTCTGGTACCAATGATACTGGGTGTGACTTTGGTGAGGACATAATCACACATGTAGGGAGAATTGAATGGAAGAATGAATAGTGGGTAGACTGTGACATAAATAAGCTTGTCACATCAATTTGTCACCAGCCTTGCCATCTGTAGTAATATCCAAGCTAAAACCCTGTCTTAACCTCACACCCCCTCGCCATCTGCCTCCACCAGGTTAATTTCAGCTGAGTGATGCAGCGATCATAGCAAGTCTGTTAAACCCCCTCCATTACCCTAAGGGACACCTATGCTAAAATCTTCCAGCAGCTAAAGCAGCAACTTCAGATCAGATTTTATTTTCAGTGACTCTAAAGCTGCTTTTGATCATGGATGTGGCTCCTTTCAGACTGGAGTGGGCCAGCTTGCCATCCACTGCTGGATAAAGGGAGGTCATTAAAGTACAGAGACAGCTGAATACATTTCATTCTCTCCTGCCAGTGTGGACTGACGATGCAGCTTTACCATGCTGAGGAGATCATGGTCTAGGTGCATATTGCTTTATATCCACCATTTGTCAACACATCACAACCAATAAGGGATTCCAATCTGTCAACATCCAGCTGCTCTTTCTTCTGCATTTGGAGCCACATGATAAACCAGGAGTAGCTATTTGGTGACAAGGGCCATTCTTTGAAGATGTGGTGAACGACTGCAGTGCACAAGGCACACAGAAATCAACAAGATGCGCACAGGGGAAACCATTCATGTGATAGAGCAGACTACTGGGAATCTTATACAATTTTAGATAAGACCAGCAATTTGCAATTTTTGAGAAGATTTGTAGCTCAGGTCATGGATCAGGGCGTAAGTTTGTTCGCTGAGCTGGGTTTGTTCTCAGCTGTTTTGTCATCATGCTGGGTAACATCATCAGTGAGCCTCCGAAAAAGTGCTGGTGTTCTGTCCCGATTGCTATTTATATGCCTTGGTCTGTTGTGGTGGGTGATATCACTTCTGGTTCTTTTTCTGAGAAGCTGGTAAATGGCGTCCAAATCAATGTGTTGATTGATGGAGTGCTTATTATTGAAGACCAGCAATACTTAGCTCTACAGAGCATGGATCGAGAGTGTGGTGCTAGAAAAGCATAACAGGTCAGGCATCATCCGAGGAACAGGAGAATCGACATTTCCGACGTAAGCATTTCATCAGGAATGGTTCTACAGAGCATGGTTCAAGCTGTGGTCACCTGTTGTATGCTGCGCAACCCAACATCGTAAATAAAGACACCTTACCATTGCTTGGTACAGCGAGCATCTGAGGAAGAGGAGGAAGTGGGTGGTTGGGATGCAGGTGATACTAACAACAAAGCTCCTTTCTACCCAGTCTGTCCATGATCAATCATTGCTCTACAAAACCAGTAAGCAGAACCCTAATTCCCCATTCATCCAACACTAGCTTTCCCTCAACAACAAATAGGAAGGATATTATTAAATTGGAAAGGGGTCAGAAAATATTTACCCAAGGTGTTGCCAGGGATGGAGGATTTAAGGTATAAAAATAGACTGGATAGACTGGGTCTTCGTTCACTGGAGAATATGAGGTTTGTGGTGACCTTATCGAGGTTTATAGAATCATTGGGGTAAAATAAGGTGAATAGCAAGGGCCTTTTCCCTCAGGTGGGGGAGTTCAAAATTAGGGGGCACAATTTTGAGAGGAGAAAGTTTTAAAAAGGACATGAGGGGCAATGTTTTTACTCAAAGAGTGGTCCTTGTGTGGAACGAACTGTCAGAGGAAGTGGTGGATGCAGGTACAGTTACAGCATTTAAAATACCTTTGGAAAAGTATGTAAATAGGAAAGGTTTGGAGGGATATGGACCAAATGCAGGCAGGTGAGACTAGTTAGTTTGAGAATATGGTCAGCATGGATTAGTTGGTCCAAAGGTTCTGATTCTATAAGTCTAAATGTAAAAATTGCTGGAGAAACTCAGTAGATCTTGCTAGTTCACTGCATTCGTAATGTTAATTGTGTTTCCTCTGGATTTCTCCAGTAATTCCTGTACTGTTTTTCAAATTTTCAACATTCACATTCCATTTTAGTAGCTTATCTTCCCTCTGTCACTGACCAAACTTCCTGACTACAATGTATAAATAAAAGTCATTACAAAATAACATTCTAAACTATGTCAAAACATGCCACTCTGCATGAAACACAACCTAATCATCCTTGTAGTGCCTGTCTTCTATGTGCCTTTCCCTGAACTGACACTGGCTCTACCTATAGACCTACCAAGTAGAAGAGCAAGGAAGTTATGTTAGTCTTGTATAAGGCATCTTTATCTCCAGTTCTTAACAGTGAACTTCAGGAAAGAAGTGAAAGCTCTAGAGAGAGTGCAAAAGAGATTCATGAGACTGATTCCAGGGTGAGAATCTTCAGCTGTTCAGTAATTAGAGAAATTAGAACATTTTTCGTTTGTAAAGAGAAGGCCACTGAGGGGTCTGGACAGATTAAATAAGGAGAAACCACTCCCACTCGTGAAAGGATTGAGGACAAGAGGATACGTATTTAAGGCAATGAGCAAAGGAGTGATGGCATGGAGAAGAATGGTTTACAGTCTGGAATACACTGCCTGAAAGTGTGTGGAGAATGTTCGGTTGAAGCATTCTCAAGAGAATTAGATTATTACATTCAAAGGAAGAATGTACAGGGGAGAATCATTGTTTATTCGGAGAGCCACTGCAGACACCATGTCTGCACAGCCTTTCAAGAGAAGCAGATGAGGGTCAATATGTGTGGTGCAATCTTTGTGAATGGTGGGGCTGTCATATTTCACTGGCTGCCGAGAGATGTGGGTGTGAGGTTTACAGTAATGCTAAGTGTGTGAGGGGGAGGTGAAGCCATGAATATTAGATATAAGTTATGTTTGGCAACATAGAAAATAGGGGCAGAGGTAAGACCTTCAAGCCTCCTCCACCATTCATTATGATCATGGCAGATCATCCAACTCAGTGGCCTGTTCCCGCCACTTTCCCAGACCCTTTGATCCTCTTAGCCTTAAGAATTATAGCTAACTCCTGTAAGATAAAGGTTGTTGGTGGGTGAGTGATGAGGCATATATTGAGCACTGCATTAGGTGCAGTTAATAGAATATGACATTTGATGCTATATTAGAGTCATAGATAGAGTCATAGAGCCACATAGCACAGAAACTCTTCAGCCTATCTGGTCTATGCTGACCTTAAACCCAAATTAAATTAGTCCCACCAGCCTGCACTTGGCCTATATCCCTCCAAACCTTTATTATTCAAGTATTTATCCAAATGTCTGAGGGATTAAGGCATGACTGCACAGAGATTTGTCCCACCTCAGAGCATTGTCCTGCACGTGACAGTAAGTAGATAGCAGTTTGACTGTGACACACTAGTTAGAGTGGAGAAATGTTCCTTTATACCTTATAACAGACAATTCAGTAAAAAAAAACTCTCCAACCTTTGGTTATATCCTAAGTAATTTAAGTGACAACAATCTCCGATCTCAATTGCTTATGTGAGGTGATTGACCTTTATTTAGGTTCTCAGGCCTTGATCCTGAGCATGGACTGTCACAGTAATCCAGCCACCATTGACGCCATAAAGTTTATCTGGAGGATCTCCTGACCCCATGGATAAAAGACATCTCTCCTCCCCTCTACCTTCAAGATCATTGTGGGTCATCTGATGCAGTTATTTGAATTAATGGCTGTACCAAGTGAGGGCTGGCTTTAAATCCTGCAGGCTAGTCTCAAATTGTTGTAGCTCCTCACAATATGATGGTTATGGTCAGGGATTTTAACTTTCCAAACATAGACTGGGACTGCCATTGTGTTAAGGGTTTAGTTGGAGAGGAATTTGCTAAGAGTGTACAAGAAACATTTCTCATTCAGTATGTGGATGTACCTACCAGAGAAGGTACAAAACGTGACCTACTCTTGAGAAATAAGGCAGGGCAGGTGACTGAGGTGGGGGAGCACTTTGGGGCCAATGACCATAATTCTATTAGTTTTAAAATAGTGATGGAAAAAGATAAACTGGAACTAAAAGTTGAAGTTCTAAATTGGAGAAAGACCAATTTTGACGGTATTAGGCAAGAACTTTCAAAAGCTGATTGGGCACAGATGTTCGCAGGTAAACGGATGGCTGGAAAATGGGAAGCCTTCAGAAATGAGATAACGAGAATCCAGACACAATATTCCTGTTAGGGTGAAAGGAAAGGCTGGTAGATGGAGGCAATGCTGGGTGACTAAAGAAATTGAGGTTTTGCTTAAGAAAACAAAAGAAGCATATGTCAGGCATAAACAGGAGAGATTAAGAGAATCCTTAGAAGAGTATAAATACAATAGGAGTATACTTAAGAAGGAAACCAGGAGGGCAAAAAGGGGACATGAGATAGCTTTGGCAAATAGGGTTAAGGAGAATCCAAAGGGTTTTTATAAATACATTAAGGACAAAAGGGCAACTAGGGAGAGAATAGGGCCCTCAAAGATCAGCAAGGCAGCCTTTGCGTGGAGCCGCAGGAGATGGGGGAGATACTAAACGAGTATTTGCATCAGTGTTTACTGTGGAGAAGGACAAGGAAGATATAGAAGGTGGGGAAGTAGATGGTGATATCTTGAAAAATATTCATATTACAGAGGAGGAAGTGTTGGATGTCTTGAAATGCATAAAAGTGGATAAATTCCCAGGACCTGATCAGGTGTGCCCTAGAACACACCCTAGAAGCTAGGAAGTGATTGCTGGGTCCGTTGCTGAGACATTCGTATCATCGATAGTCACAGAAGACTGGAGGTTGGCTGACATGGTGCCACAGTTTAAGAAAGGTAAAGAAAAGTCAGGGAACTATAGATTGGTGAGCCTGATGTTGGTGGTGGGCAAGTTGTTGGAGGGAATCCTGAGGGACAGGATTTGCATGTATTTGGAAAGGGAAGGACTGATTGGAGATAGTCAATATGGCTTGTGCATGGGAAATCATGTCTCACAAACTTGATTGAGTTTTTTAAAGAAGTAACAAAGAGGATGATGAGGGCTTCAGCAAGGCGTTCGACAAGGTTCCCCATAGGAAACCGTTTTGCAAGGTTAGATCTCACGGAATACAGGGAGAACTAGCCATTTGGACACAGAACTGGTTCAAAGGTAGCAGACAGAGGATGGTGGTGGAGGGTTGTTTTTCAGACTGGAGGCCCGTGACCAGTGGAATGCCACAAGGATCGGTGCTGGGTCCACTACTTTTCATCATTTATATAAATGATTTGGATGTAAGCATAAGAGGTACAGTTAGTAAGTTTGCAGATGACACCAAAATTGGAGGTGTAGTGGACAGCGAAGAAGGTTACCTCAGAGTACAATGGGATCTTGATCAGATGGGCCAATGGGCTGAGGAATGGCAGATGGAGTTTAATTAAGGTAAATGAGAGGTGCTGCATTTTGAAAAGCAAATCATAGCAGGACTTATACACTTAATGGTAAGGTCCTAGGGAGTGTTGCTGAACAAAGAGACCTTGGAGTGCAGGTTCATAGCTCCTTGAAAGTGGAGTCGCAGATAGATAGGATAGTGAAAAAGATGTTTGGTATGCATTCCTTTATTGGTCAGAATATTGAGTACAGGAGTTGGGAGGTCATGCTGTAGCTGTACAGGACATTGGTTAGACCACTTCTGGAATATTGAATGCAAGTCTGGTCTCCTTCCTATGGGAAGGGTGTTGTGAAACTTGAAAGGGTTCAGAAAAGATTTACAAGGATGTTGCTAGGGATGGAGGATTTGAGCTATAGGGAGACGCTGAACAGGCTGGGGCTGTTTTCCCTGGAGCATCAGAGGCTGAGGGGTGACCTTATACAGGTTTATAAAATAGTGGGGTGCATGGATAGGATAAATAGACAAAGTCTTTTCCCTGGGATGGGGGAGTCCAGAACTAGAGGGCATAGGTTTAGGGTGAGAGGAGAAAGATATAAAAGAGACCTAAGGGGCAACTTTTTCATACAGAGGGTGATGTGTGTATGGAATGAACTGTCAGAGAAAGTGGTGTAAGCTGGTATAATTACAACATTTAAAAGGCATCCGGATGTGTATATGAATAGGAATGATTTAAAGGAATATGGGCCAAGGGCTGGAAAATGGGACTAGGTTAGATTAGATTAGGATATCTGGTCAGCTTGGACGAGTTGGACCGAAGGGTCTGTTTCCATGCTGTACATCTCTATGACTCTATGACTCTGTAATTCTGTGCCTTCTGTCAGATATTCAGCTCCCTTTCAGCATGCTTAGCACCTATTGGCCCAATAAAGTTAGATCGCAGAATGAAATTTATGAGTTACCTGCATCAGAAGTATCTGGATCAGTGGTGCTGGAAGAGCACAGCAATTCAGGCAGCATCCGACGAGCAGCAAAATCGACGTTTCGGGCAAAAGCCCTTCATCAGGAATAAAGGCAGAGAGCCTGAAGCATGGAGAGATAAGCTAGAGGAGGGTAGGGGTGGGGAGAAAGTAGCATAGAAATGACCTGGGAGTTGCAGTGGGAGAGGGACTCCCTGAGATTCTTGTAGAGAGAGGAGGAAAACTTCTTCAAGGCAGGCATCCTTGCAAGAGGATTCGCAGTAGGGTTAAAATCAACGAGGTAAAAACAATGATTGCAGATGCACCAGACACAGGGAAACCTCACATCACAATCTTCTCATCTGTTTTCCAACCCTGTCCAATTCGCAGCCAGAATGTCTGCATGCTATAACTTTGATGGATAACATTGATATTGCCATCACCATCAGTCACTGGATACAATATGAATGTGGATTGAGAACATGCTCCATAAAGTTACAGTCTGATCATCAATAAAATATAAAATCACTTGGTTATCCATTGAGGTGATTTTGGACTATTAGATTACTTACAGTGTGGAAAGAGACCCTTCGGACCAACAAGTCCACACCGACCCACCGAAGCTCAACCCATCCAGACCCTTCCCCTACATTTACCCTTTCACCTAACACTACAGGCAATTTAGCGTGGCCAATTCACCTAACCTGCACATCAATGGACTGTGGGAGGAAACCAGAGCACCCAGAGGCAACCCACACAGACACGGGGAGAATGTGCAGACTCCACACAGTCAGTCGCCTGAGGCGGGAATTGAACCCAGGTCTCTGGCGCTGTGAGGCAGCAATGCTAACCACTGTGCCACTGTGCCGCCCATAAATGTGTGTTTAGATGCATTTGGAGTGTAACAGTATAAGCAGTGACCCACATCCTTGTGGTTATGTAACTGAGATAGTAATTCAAATACCTCAACTAGGAAATCTGGGCTGAGAATTCAAATCCCCCATCATAGCAGGTGGGAAATTAAAATTCATTTTTTCAAAGTCTCAGTCAGTTAAAAAAAAGCTACTTTCAACAAAGGTGACCATGAAACTGCTGGATTTTTCTAACAGCCATTTGGTTAACCAATGTGCTTTAGAAAGTGTTAGGCCTTGAAGAGTTAATACTGAGGACTCCCTTAAACACCACCCACTACAAGGATGCTACACAGTCTTGGGGGATAAAAGGCTTCAGATCTTGGAAGAGTGATGCCTACTATTTGAGACTTCCTCATTATCTTTGTAAGTAAAAACAATGATTGCAGATGCTGGAAACCAGAGTCTAGATGTGAGTGGTGCTGGAAAAGCACAGCAGTTCAGGCAGCATCCGAGGAACAGGAAAATCGACGTTTCGGGCAAAAGTCCTTCATCAGGAATACCGGGGCTTTTGCCCGAAACATCAATTTTACTGCTCATTATCTTTGTAACAATATCTCTCAAATCAGTGTAAGTGTATGTGATTGCTATCATGCAATATACTACATCTACTTTAAAGAGCCTGTTCTTGGTAGGGTACCAAGTGGTTTTCCTCTCCCAGACTAGGACTAGCAGGCCCTGTAGATCCCTATCAGGAAAGAGGATGGTTGAATCAAACCTACCAGATAACTTCTCCTGCACGATGAACAGTGGTGAGGATTCTTCTTACCACAGGGGGATTTCCTTAGAGGAGAGAGAGGACCAGGTTAAAACCTGTTATGTTACAGCATCCACAAAACACAAAACCCAAATGAGACCTCAGAATACTGAAACAAAAAAACAGTTTACAAACACAGCTCAGTGATCTAAAGCTGTTGATATTGTATTACCTTTTGTAATTGCCATGTTCTTAATTTTTGACACATTTTGAGTTCGCATTTAGTGTCAGGCCAGTTCTAGTAATTCTTCATAATTGTGACAGCAGGCAATTTTTCTGGGTGTTCAACCCCATCACACAGATGTTCTGTTGTTTTATCTTGACTTTTGTTGGTTGCTGCCAAAGCTAGCATTATCCACTGGTAAACACATTCTGACATCCTTCCTCTGCAGTTCCTGCTTCAGAAATGATGCAGAGTTATCTCACTCTAAACATAATACAATGTGTGAGTTTGCTGGGATGGGGCATCCAACATTGCGATAAAATCCTCTAATTATCTACTTTTTGTATAGTGAAAGCTACCAATCTACGACTAGTAACATTTATGGAACAACCTGTTCCATAAATTAGTAAGTGGCAATATTCAATTCTGCCCGGCAATGGAAGAGAGATTTATTGCAAGGTTTTTGAAAGGTCACTCAGGTCAGTTTGGGGATCAGTGGACCAGACTAGATCAGATGGCTAAAAGGGACTAAAAATCATTAAATATTTGGGAGATTGAGAGATGTTGAGAGTTTTGGGTTTTTAGCTGTATTATTTGCGGGAAAGGCAGCTGAATTACATTGGTTCTATGTAGGTGACTTAGTGAGTTAAGTCTCAAGAGCAGTTCAACAATCCCCAAACTGTTCCATTGTAATTGAAGCCAAATTATAAGATTAAGCAGGCAGCTACGTGTTGCAGTCCTGAGAGTTGTGCTTGCACATAAGAATCAGAGTGTCACTTATGGGTCAGTACAGCTGAAAGCGGGGATTGAAAAGCCCACAAACTGTGTTTGTTTGATATAACTTAGCAAGATTATAGAGTACAGGGAAAACCCAAGGCCCAGAACTAACATGGTGAACCTCGCTGTCAACAAAAGGCTGGAGTTATGCCAGTGAATAAGTACTAGAGTTCAGTTATCAGAGTTCAGGGAGATGCAGACCCGGGAAAGGAGAGTCAACAATCACAAACACTGAGGCAGTCTGTAACGGAACGATCTTGAGAAGGAGATTCGTGGCCAGATCAGCAAAAGTGAAGAACTGACATCTTTTGTGAAGTTTAATGAGATGTGATAACTTAGCATAGCATTAACATCTGGGAGGAGTGGCTGATAAATCCATGGAATCTGTCTTGATCTCATTTGCTGTTTGATGTCTGCTGAGGAGTGTTCAGTCATGGTATGTTATACATGTCATTTTGAATGTTGAAAATAATTTGTGCATGTATTATGGATTGTATTAATCTTCTAACTTATACAGTAAAATCTTATTGTTTGTTTAAATCTTGTGGCTTTGTTCTCTTGGTAAGTGCCATGGATCTCATCTCCTGTCTACTTTAAAAATAAAAGTTACTGTCCCTAACAAGATCATAACATAAAGTTGGTGTTAACGCCTGGGCTCATAAAATAAACTGGCCGTCTGAGATCATAATAACATTAAGTTATAACTTATAACAAATCATTTTTGAATCTGTTCCTCACCCAATGATTTTTCTTCCCCAATAGGTAAATGAGAGGACCATTCTTGTTGAGACTATATGATATCTTCTGTGTAAGATTCTTAAAGAGGAGGAGAAAGTGAGGTCTGCAGATGCTGGAGATCAGAGCTGGAAATGTGTTGCTGGAAAAGCGCAGCAGGTCAGGCAGCATCCAGGGAACAGGAGAATCGACGTTTCGGGCATAAGCCCTTCTTCAGGAAGCCCTTCTTAAAGAGGAGGTCTCACTATCCTCTACATGAGCTGATGTGGTAACTCAGTGGTTTGCCATGGTGTCTCACAGCACCAGGAACCCAGTTTCAATTCCAGACTGTCTTAATAGAATTTGTCAAAATCTCCCTGTGTCTATGTGGGTTTCCACTGGGTGCTGTGGTTTCCTCCCATAATCCAAAGATATGCAGGTTGGGAGATTGGTCATGCTTACTTGTCCATAGCAACTAGAGATGTGCAGCTGAGGTGAATTAGCCATGGGAAATGTGGGGGTAGGGGATTAGGTCTGGTTGGGATGGTTGATGCAGACTCAGTGGTGAATTTTTGACTTCATATCAACTTCTTTGGGGCAGCTCAGCGGTGAGCATGGCTGCCTCACAGCACCAGGGACCCGGGTTTGATTCCAGTTTCGGGCAACTCTCTGTGTGGAGTTTGCACATTCTCCCCGTGTCTGCATGGGTTTCCTCTGGGTGCTCTGGTTTCCTCCCACAATCCAAAGATGTGCAGGTTAGGTGAATTGGGCATGCTAAATTGCTCATAGTGTTAAGTGCATTAGTCAGGGGTACACATGGGGACTGGGTCTGGGTGGGTTACTCTTCGGAGGGTCGGTATGGACTTGTTGGGCCGAAGGGCCTGTTTCCATACTGTAGATAATCTAATCTACTCTTTTGACTCTACTCCAATTATGAATGATAAGGAAACAAGCTTTGGATGAAAGTTCCATCTCATGTGGACAATCTTTTTTGAGTCACCCAGCAATAGCATACCCTTACAACACTGGCTGCTTATTTCGACCCACATTCAGGAGCTCATTCTTGGGTGTTCAAACTGCTGAACAAATTCTTTTTGCACAATTTCCTGTGAATGGCCAAGTAACACTTCCTTGGCTGCCACAGTGGTGTCCTACTGGCTATGCTATTCTGACTCCCGGCATAAAGGATAATACTTCAAACTGAGTCATCTGACTGGGTTTCAGAGCCTTTCAAACTAACCATAAGATATAGGAGCAGAATTAGACCACTTGGCCTATCGAGTCAGCTTCACTATTCGATCATGGCTGATATGCTTCTCAATCCCATTCCCTTGCCTGCTCCCTGTAACCCTTGATCCTTTTACTAATCAAGAACCTATCTACTCCTGTCTTAATGCACTCAATGGCTTGGCCTCCAAGCCAAGTGCGGCAATGAGTTCCACAGATTAGTCACCCTCTGGCTGAAGAAATTCCTCCACATCTCATTTCTAAAGGGTTGCCCCCTTCACTCTGAGGCTGTTCCCTTAGGTCCTAGTCTCCCTGACTAGTGGAAATATCTTCTCCATATCCATTCTATCCAGGTCTCTCAGTTTAAGCTTCAGTCAATCCCACCTCATGCTTCTGAACTCCATCGAGTACAAACCCTGAGTCCTCAACCACTCCTCGTAATGACAGGCCCTTCATTCCTGGGATCATTTTTGTAAACCTTCTTTGGATCCTCTATAAGGTCAGCACATCCTTCCTTAGATATAGGGCCCAAACTACTCACAATTTTCCAAATGCAATCTGACCAATGTCAGCAATACATCTCTAATCATATATGCTAGCCATAGAGCCACAGAATCATAGGGTCATACAGTATAGAAACAGAATCTTCGGTCCAACCGGTCCATGCTGACCATGTTTCCAAACTGTACTAGACCCACCTGCCTGTTTCTGACCCATATCCCCCCTAAATCTTTCCTGTTCATGAACTTATCCAAATGTCTTTTAAATGTTGTAACTGTACCTGCATTCACCATTTCCTCTGGCAATTCAATCCACACACTAACCACTCTCTGTGTAAAAACGTTGCCTCCCATGTCCATTGTAAATCTCTGTCCTCCTTTTACAAATATGCCCCCTAGTTTTGAACTCCCCCACCTTATGGAAAAGACCTTTGCTATTGACCTTATCGAAACACCTTATTATTTTATAAACTTCTCTAAGGTCACCCCTTAACCTCTTACACTCCAGTGAAAAAAAGATCCAGCCTATTTTTATATCTCATATGCTCCATTTCCAGCAACATCCTGGTAAATCTTCTCTGAACCCTCTCCGATTTAATAATATCCTTCCTCTACCTGGGTGGCCAGAACCTCACGCAGTGCTCCAGAAGAAGTCTCACTAACATCCTGTACAACCGCAACATGACACCCCAACTCCTATACTCAAAGATCTGAGTAATGAAGGCAAGTGTGCTAAACACCTTCTTAACCACCCTACCTACAAGTAACACAAATTTCAAAGTATACTGTACCTGAACTCCTAGAGCTCTCTGTTCTACAACACTACCCAGGGCCCTACCATTAATTTAAGTCCTGCCCTTGTTTGTTTTACTAAAATGCAACAAATGGACTCCCGGCCTCGATGTGAAGCCCAGTGCAGAATCCCAGCCTTGGCATGAGGCCCAGTGTGGACTCCCAGTGGGGGAGTGGGGTGGGGGTAGGTGGGATGTTCTTTGGACAGTCAGTCTGGACTCGATGGGTGTAATGGCCTGCTTCTACACTGTAGGGTTTCTATCATGCCAACTGCCAACTGAACCTGCTTGTGAACCTTAAGAGAATCCTGAACTAGGACTCTTAAATGCTTTTATGATTCAGATTTCTGAAGCCTTTCCCTATTTAGAAAATAGTCTATGCTTCTATTATTCCTACCAAAGCGCATAGCCTCTCACTTCCCCACATTGTATTCCATCTGCCACTTCATTACCCACTATCCATGCCCTTCTGCAGCTTCCCTACATTCTCCAATAAGCATGGCCTTGTAAAACTGTATGCACACTGTCATTTTATGCTTTCTGTTGGGAGGAGGAGGTGGTGGAGGTGCAATCAAACGATGGATACAATATCCGTGTCCTGACAGGGCAGAAAGAAAGCCATTTACACACATCCGAAGCTAATTTTATCCTTGGAAGTTGTTGTGGGAAGAGTGTCTGATAGTGTAATTTGTCTGGGTCACTGCCTTAATGATATATCCTGACATGTCTGCATCCTTGTTTAGTTAAAACTGTCATTATTTTTAATAAGTTCAACACGACACAGAGTGATAATGTGTTTGGTCAAAATTCTCCCTTCATCCTGATGTCCTCCGTATTCCACATCTTACCATCACAAACTGGTCCACACCAAAACTGGCTACATTTTGCTTACAGGGCTACAAGACAATCTCACAACTGGTACCAAATTCTTTTACAAATGAACAGTGCCACCCACAGAGTTTTCTTGATTAAATTTGCATTAGATCATGCTCTGATTTCAATCTTTTCGCACTGATTGTAATTCACATCAATAATAGTTCACATAAAATGCACACAACTAAGGTAAAGGCATATCTTTCAACTGCTGACTGTTACCTACCATGTTTGGAACTGTGAAGTCCAGAGATTGTAGTGAGATTCATACGCTGAGATCACTTTGTGTCTAAACATTTTTTTTAAAGTTGAAGTTGAAATCTTAAGAGATCCAAATAGGGCGTCATTCAGAAAAGACATAATCCAAGCCCCTTATTAGGGCTCAGTTAACATTCTTAATAGAACCACTATCTTTAGTTTAAAGGGAAAATTCCTTGAAATTCCTTATATTGATAAAGACTCAAGAACAATAAGAACAAGACAGACATGAACTAGTTCTGCAATGATAATATCAGGAATAAAGACACCCAGAGGCAGCACGAATGTACGAGAAAATCATCACATGCTTTGCATTTAAATTACCCTTACAGGTTTAAGTGATTATGAGTGAAAATGAGTTAACATCCTGGAGGTAGTCATACAGTGTCAGGAAGCCACAGAAACCAAAGATGGCTGTCCTGCTTCCCATTCTGGACTCTCAATGGTGGAACCTTCAGACCATATGACACTTATCAAGTACCTGAACCAAATAATCTCAATCTCTTGTGCCTGCATTCTGTTGACTTGAACATGTGACTGCTTAAGAAGGTATGACAGATAGGAGAGATAAATGGATCATGTGTGCATGAGCAAGATGTAACAAAGTGCAAAATTTGAAGTATAATGTGGGAAAATGTCAATTTGCCCACTTTGGAAAGAAGAATAGCAAAGTGATGTTTAATTGTAAAAAAAGATTGCAGAAGTCTGAGGTGGGTATCTGGTACATGTATCATAAAAATGTTAGCATGCAGGTAAAGCAAGTAATTAGGAAAGCAATTGAATGTTGTCATTTACGCAAATGGAATGACATATAAAAGTAGATATGTTTTGTTGCAGTTGTATAGAGTATTGGTGACTGCAGATCTGGAGTACATGTACATTCTATAACTGAGAAAAGATATAATTGCATTGAAGCAGCACTGAGAAGTCTTGACTGACTTCTGGGATGAAAGGTTGGTCAGTTTGGGTAAATACTATTAGAGGCTAAAAGAATGAGAACTGAGCTTGTGCAAACATATAAGATCCAAAGGGAACTTGATCGTTTGGAAGCTGAAAGGATGCTTCTACTTTTGGGAGAATATATTGAACCGGGGACACAATTTAAAAATAAGTTCTCTCCCACTTAAGACAGAGAGTAGAAGGTTGTAAGTCTGTGGAATTCTTTTTCCCAAGAAAATACTAGATGCAGAGTTATGATTATATTTTTGTATTTCTAAGAATGATTTAGGTGTTTTAGAGTCAAAGGGTATAGGGGTATACAGGAAATTAGAGGTTACAATCAGCCATGATCTTACCAAATGGCAGAGCAGAGTCAAGGGCCCAAATTGCCTACCCCTGCTTTGAATTCACATGCACTTATGTTCACTGCGTTACATCAAATGTGCACTTTTTAGCATTGTACTTACGCAAAGGCCTTTTCAAGAAATGTTGTAAACCATATGCCCCAATGACTGACAGATTTACAATCTCCATCAAGATAGTGCTAATTGTGGATTGACCTTCAGAAATGAAGGGGGCAACTTTTTCACACAGAGGGTGGTGTCTGTATGAAATGAGCTGCCGGTGGAAGTGGTGGGGGCTGATACAATTACAGCATTTAAAATACATCTGGAAGGGTATGTGAATAGGAAGGGTTTAGAGGAATATGGGGCAAGTGCTGGAAAATTGGAGTAGATTAATTTAGGCTATCTGGTCAGCTTGGATGGGTTGGACTGAAGGGTCTGTTTCCGTGCTGCACATCTCTATGACTCTATGACTTTATGACTAAAATTATTTCAAAGAAGGGACAAATATTGATCTTCAGACAACTTCAGTGAACAGTTGACCATTGATTGAGGCAAGTCCAGGAGACCAATATAAAACAAACAAGACCATCTACTCTGAATTTACTATTTTATCTAAATGCATTGAAATCAGGCAATTGAGTCAGCATCAAGAAACTCACATCTCCTGTTTTGATTCACATTTGTATGATAAATGACATGTTGGACATCCAAGGTTGTCTGTAGTTGTCCAACTTGGAAAGACAATGGAGTCAGACTTGAGAATAAAAAGCATGTCATATTTCACTAGCTGCTTTTGGGCAGCAGAGCAACAAGAAGAAATGATTGGCTCACAACAGAAACAGAAGACTTTTATTCCCTCTGTCTCTCTCTCTCTCTTTCTCTTTCTCATTGCTTCCTGTTCATCCTCTTGGGAGGCAGCACCAAAAGAAACAGCAAATTGTGAAAACAATCATTCACCAAGAACTCAAAAATATCTACAGATTACAAGTCAATCATTAAACACCTTGGGCTCAGGTCAGAAATCTAACAATTCAGGACCTCTACATCACTACATCATCTTTATTTTTCCTGTCTTATACTAGAAACTCTTCTTTTTTAAATTTATTACCTGTGTTAGTGTTTGATGGATTCCTGTTATTTATTTCCTGGAGAGAAACAAATTTCTCCTCCTTTCCTTCAAGAAAACCTTGCAACTGGTATCTTCATTTTAATTAACTACATTTTAGTTTGATGTGTCATTGGTTAATTTCTGTTTCAAAAGCCAGAGAAAGCTTAGCACTAATGAAGGAAAAGCAGATACTGAGCCCGTAATTTGTTGAGATCGGATGCATTTAGATATATAGGACTCCGAGAGGTAATGGGGTCATAACTCAAAGGCCTGTGGTGGCTACCAGGCAATAACCCATTACTTAATGGACCAGGAAACTGATTGGGGTAACTCTCAGGGTTTGAGTTTGCACCTTTTGACTAACAGGACATTACATGATGTTTAGTGATAGCTAAAGTTAGGCATTTAAGTTACAATATAATATTAGTTGGAAAATATGTTTAGTTTCTCTTCATCTCAGGAGCATATATTTAGCTTTTGAATAAGTTTGTTTCACTTAATTCAAGTCAAGCTTTGTCTAGTTTAAGTCTGTTCAGACTCTGAACAGCCAAGTTTGAACATTTTGTTCGCAGTTAGAACATGTGACTTTGTACCAAGGCTAGTAGTAAGTAGATTGACCACCTGGAATGAGGCATGTAACTGTATTTTGTGTATAAACATCATGACTATTTGTAACTCAGTGGAGAGCCTTTGAGCTGCTCCTTGCATGCACGTGGATAAACCATTTATATCTTAGACATAGACTGTTCAGTGTCATTTCCATTATATTGTCCACTTAGCTTTTCAACATTATGTTTATGAGGTGGACAAATGATGATGAAGGTTAAGGAAGAAAGCATCCTTAAGAAAGTTCATCCTACTTATCATCAGTGGAAATGCAAGTGTTTTATTTTCATCAAATTATTTCTGGCTGATTTGTCCCCCACAATGGTCCTGATAAAGGTTATTTCTATCAGGCTCAGGCCAAATGCTGCTGGAGCTTGAGTCAAAACCACAAGAGCATCTGACACCCTGATATTTAATGTCCAAAGTAATTCCACACAGAAATGGCTTTTGAAACCTGATTTACCAGTCATGAAATAGATGGGATTATATATAATACTAGTTTCAATAAAGGATAATATCAGGCAGGCTAATTTCAACATATCATCTGATGCAATCAGTTTCCAAATTGGAAAATTAGGTTAAAACAGTTTCCAAAATGGCAGTGGTACAGTTTTACATACCAGCTCCACAGACGCATCTCTCTAAAACTCTCCTCTCAAGTGCAAGTCTCTGCTTTCAGAAGCCGAAATACAGTGGGAATCATCACTGACTAAAAATAGAAAATAAAACTCATCCAAGCCAATTGCCACCACAAGAGCGGTTGAGATTCTACAAGTGGGTCTTCTCATACTGAGCAGTGTGACACTCTCATTATACATGAGTCCCACTGCTTCTAGCAATTAAACAGGGTGTTAGCAGCCAGGCAATCCGTTTGTTCACACCAGCTGCTGCTCCAGAACTAGGCTGTGATCCAAGAGCTGATGTACCCCTCACCACCAGCTACTCAGATATCAGCAATTTATTCCATTTTAGTTTTATTCTTAATGTCAAAGTTAGATCATTTAAAATTATCTAACTGAGTGGCAAAGCAGACACAAAGGACTGAATGGCCTACTCTTGCTCTGACCTGTTATGCTTTTATTATTTTATGAAATAGTGTTTATTAGAGTGAAGGAGGTTAATATTGGAGCTGGGATGTTGGATGGTAGTTTTGGGATTGGAATGAGGGATGTTGACACTAGGGACAAGATAACATGAGGGATGTTAGTGTTGGGGCTGAGGTGTCATTAAAGTGTTTACTCAGAACATCAACAGGACAGCCTCAACCCCAGAGCAACTCCCTCCTTCATCAAGCACTCATAGCTCTTGTACAGCATGGGTGTATTTACATCAGTGAAAAGACTTGCATTCATATAGCAACTTTCATGGCCACAGGTGTCTTCCAACACTTCCAATGAAATACCTTTGAAGTGTAATGACTTGTGATTGATTTTCATACACTCAGTCTGCCTACAGAAAGCTCCCACAAATGACAGTGTGATAATAGCCAGGCCATCTGCGTTCTCGATGTTGATTGAGTGATTAATCTTGTCATGACACCAGGGATAACTTCACTACTCTTCTTTGTGTTAGTGCCGTGAGACATTCTACATTCACCTGAGCAGACAAGGGTCTTCGTTTACCGTCTCATCCGAAAGACAGTGCTTCCAACAGTGCTGCACTCTGCCTGTACTGAGGTCCGACACTGGATTGTAAGCCCTTGTTCACTGTGCTCAAATCCCGGAGTGGAACTTCAAGCAACAGCCTTCTGACTCAAAAACAAGATGACTGTCCTTTAAAATGTACTGTCAAAGTCTCATTGAATTCCTCAAAGTCAAGGAGAGCACAGGTTAGATACAGTATAAAGCAACCTTGCATCAACAGCACTGTTTGTCATGTGCCATGGTGACTGTAATCTACAGGCAGTGCCATGCAGTACACAATATTGGTAACATATGTATCATTTTCATATTATATGTAACCATGTTAATAAATTTTCAAACACAGTAAGGTACAGTACCAGTAAACTGAACTGTTTATGCAATAATCTTAAATGAGGAGTTATTAAACTTTTAAAGTCTGCACCCCACTGCAGAAAAAAATATGTAATTGACAAAGTGTTATTGCTTGCGTAATGGTAAATTATGTAGATTCTCTTATTTTGTAATATTTAGCATCTGAGAAGGGCTAAAAGTATCCTGCTGTCCCACAGCCTGCGCAAAGCATAGAGAAACCATTTTCTCTGTGTTAATTTATTTATTATGAGCCAGATGGGGCTCTCTTTAGCCTCCAGGTCCCATGTGGGTTGCCTGCTTCTAAGGGCTGACAATGGTTGTACTATACCTCTGTGACAGACATGCCAAGAGCAGATTGCTTGTTAGGCTGCCTAGCAACCCCATTCAGTGGCCACCTCTCACCTCACCCAGCAGAGGTCTATTACGCACCTGTTATATTATTTATCCTTTTATTAATTAAGTGCTAATAAGGTCTGGAACTTTCTCATGTCCTGATGCTCATGTCATGATTTTTTTCTGTTTTGAATGTTATGACAGCATGGTTGATGCTAATTCCATTATTTTACACATAAATGGAGAGATAAATTCAGATGAAATCAGCTCGTTCACAGAGCTCCTCCCACCAATTTAAATGGTTTGTTGTTGAATTTCACTTTCCTGAATTGCATAATTGTTACCAGATGAGGAACATCTGCGAAGGGAACGTCAGGGCATTACCTCAACCGACATTTTGTTGTCAAATTCTGCAAATCATCCACTGAATAGCAAGCTGAAGAATTCTTACAAGCCGTTATCTTGAATTCTATCTGCCTAGAATACAGTGTTGTTATTATTTTCTCTCCCTATTCTTATTCATTGTGGAGTAGTGTTCCTCTTTGTTTTTCTTTAGCTCTTTTAGAGAGGTAATTATGTGTAAGTGAACCAGTCCATTCTGTGGACAAAGCAGTAAAAATACATTTATTAATGTGTTTGCATTAAATCCTGTATATGCTACTCTACTGAAGCCATTAACACATCACTGGGTTAACAGACTTGCCAAAGTGAGCTACACCACAATTTGATACAAGCATTTTAAGCAATGGACTAAAAGTATTACAGAAAGCAGATTCTAGTTCAACAAGCAGCCTGGCCTCTGCCAAGCCATCAGAACCAGATTGTGGAAGCTCCAGGGTGACTCACCCACTCACTGCTTCTCAATCTATTGTTTCACCCCCTTCATTACACATTCAGGAAGAGCCGACTTACAAACAACAATGATACCGAGCCAAAATCCGCTACTCCAAAGTACGTCTTCTTCATTTTAATTGTATCTTCTGCCCATTTTATTTCACAAAATATACTTACTATAGAATGATAGGAGAGTACATTACCCCATCAGGTCTGATCAGATTATAGTCAAAAAATAAAACAAGCAAGTGAAAGTGTGTCACTGATGCAGGACGAGAAAGACAAGTTAACGTTTTGAATAGAAACTCTTTCCAGAATTGGAAGATGAGAGGCACCCATAAAGGACTGAACGGAGGTGAATAGCAAGGAAAAGTCTGAGGTTATAAATGCTAACCTCTGTGATAAAAAGATAGCTATTGCAAATAATTCTGACTTTGGCTACAAATCCAAAATGGGTGATATGCGGCCTGCAGTGTCCAATCTTCATCAAGGAGAGGTAACTATTGAATGGTTGATGCAATTGCAATTATTTTACACCATCCAAAGGCATAGCCACTGCCAACCACCCACCTAGGGGTTTGATGGATCATGGGAAGGTCTTTTTAAAAACTAGGAACGGTTACAATATTGTTGGATGTTGCACAAAAATCGTCTCAGTCAGGGAGAGAAATGTGCTCAAAGGAGAACAGGGCTGGGACAGCAGCCAATTAAAGAACTGGTGAAGAGCTGACTTCGCTGCTATTACAGCTATTAGGAGTTAGGGTTATTTTCTCAGTTCAAGTTATAAACTCACCAGCCTCCTATATCAAGGATGACAAGCACCATGTCTGTGATTCCCTGTGATGTGTGACTAGCAGAAAAGGGTCATGGCCTGTAGAACAAACCGAGAAAGAGTTCTGAGTAGCTAGGCACAGAAAATGTCCACAAACAACAACAGAAATCGCTGGAAAAGCTCAGCAGTTCTGGCAGCATTCCATGGACAGAAATCAGAGTGAACGTTTCGGGTCCAGTGACCCTTCCTCAACACAAAAAGAGACCATTTGAATCATCATATCAGCACTGATTCTTCAAAGGAGTAATTTGCCTTACACCATTCCCCAGCCCTGCACATTCTCCTTTTCACAATTCAATTCCCTCTTAAATGACTTGATTGAACCTGCTTCACTCTCAGGCAATGCATTTCAGATCTCAGCTACTGGCTGGAAAAGGTTTTTGCATGTCTTCAATGCTTCTTTTGCCAATTACCGTAAATCTCTGCCCTCTGGTTCTCGATCCTTCTGCTAAAAGAACTCTTTCCCTCTCTTGCCTAATAATTTTAAATACCTCAATCAAATCTATCAAACCTGGCCCTGTGGCAGAAACGTGAAGATAGGAGGCAACGAGAATAAATTAAAATAATTAATACCGAGACCTGAGAGGACTCTTGGGAAAA
The DNA here is from genome assembly GCF_037043375.1 of Chiloscyllium plagiosum. Classification (NCBI taxonomy): domain Eukaryota; kingdom Metazoa; phylum Chordata; class Chondrichthyes; order Orectolobiformes; family Hemiscylliidae; genus Chiloscyllium; species Chiloscyllium plagiosum. The sequence continues at coordinate 31,515,135 of NW_028270166.1, forward strand.
AGAACTTAATTCGCATAACTCAGCACGAATCTAAACCTGGGGGAAGTGGGTTATTCAAGCGAGGCTGAGAACAAGTCCAGGAAACAAACAGAACACCGCCCTGCTCCACTCTGTCCCTTGTACTGTCACAGTAAGAGACACCATGGGACTGAGGTCAACCAGGAGAACACTGAAATAGTCAAGCACGCAGGTAAAAATGACATGAATGTGGGTTTCAGCAGCAGATGAGCTAAGGTAGGGGTTGGTGTTACTGAAGTGACAGTAGGCCTTGCTAATGAACTAAATATATGATTAGATGCTCATCTTGGACCAAAGCAACACCGAGATTTGAAAAGTCTGATTCGGACTCAGACAGTTGCCAAGAAGAAGGATGGAATCAAAGTCTAGGAACCACGTTATCTGGAAGAAGGTATGAATGATGACTGCTATTTTTATAGTATTTACTTGAAGAAATTTTCTGCTTATCCAGTTCTGGACATCGATCAGTCTGACAAATCTGCGACAGTGAAGTGGTGGACAGAGGTGGTGATAAGGTAAAGCTAGGTATTGTTAACATACTGATCACTATATCCCACATTGTTCATTGAATCACACTGAAGGCTTATGACTCCAAGTTAACGTTGTCAGCAGCTTTCTTCTACTTCCCAGTTCCTTACCCACCAGCCCTTGTCCTTCCACATTCTCCTGAATCTTGCAGTTCCAGTTGCAGAAGCTGCAGCCACTGACAGACACCTTTTCTGAAGTTCCACTCCTCAGGTTGAAGTTCAGATGGCAGTGAGTCAATTGGAAGTTGAAAGGACCAAGAAAGTAAAATTGAGAAGAGCACTCACCATGTAGTATTGATAAAATAAAAGCAAAAGAGGGTTGAAAGGGAAAATTCCATCTCACATAATTTATTGGCAAGATATTACAGACATTGAGCAAGGAAGTTCTCTGGAAGGTAGCATGAGTCAACATGGATAACCTTCTACTGAATGCCCCAGGACTTGTTCTCTCAGCAGCAGGAGGTCAACAGTAGAAATTAACACTCACGGCATCATTACACCAAGCATACATTGTTGAAGTGAACTTCTGCTACGGACACATGCTTATCACCTTACCAGATGGTGCTAAATAGATTTATTTACTAATTTCTGGAAAATTTTGTTGTGGGTTGAGAAGACACATTATTGCTAGGAACTAGAAGAGTTTATTGCACAGTGTCACCATCTACCACACCTAGGACAGGAGCAATGAACAGTGGCAGGCCAATGCCAACTTAACCATTTACAGATGGTTCTGCTACAATACACGTTTTGTTAAAGCAAATTCACTATAATGCAAGTGATGAATTGGGGACAATGTTTCTACAGTGCAAACATTTAAAGTGTGTATTGGTTATAATGCGATTCAGGCCCCATTAGTTTAAGTGGCGCTGCTATTGTGTGATCTTCTTATAACACAGGATTGCATGAGAACAGATATAGCAGAACTGACCATATATAGGTATGTGAATTATTCTTTCATCCTGAGCCACACCCTCCCACACTAATCTTATTTTGTTATATCTCCCACGCTATACACTAATCTTCTCTTCCACATTATATTTTGCTTTTCACAGCCAATCTGCCATCCCACACTATACCCTGATGTACTTCAGGTTTTCTATATGTTATCCCACTATACCGTAGTGATTCGCATTCATATTAAGACACATACTTGGAAGGTTATTAACAACTGTGTACACTAACATGATATTTTTGACTTCCACAGTCTGTGTTATATGCTTATTTGGACGATTCTTATAAGAATCTTACAAGCAGACTGTCCAGCTAGCTGGTTGTCAAGTAACTAACTGACTAAAGGTATAGAGAATAAGATGGAGACTTCTTATGTTAGAGCATCACATGTTGTGATGCATGCCTTGAAGATACAATGTCTTTTAGAGATCAGTGCAATAATACAACATCCCCTTTTTCCCTTTGAAGAATAAGAAACCTGTTCTGATAAATATTCAAGAGTGCATATCAGTGCATTATCTTTATATGTTCAGATAATGCTTTGGTAGATGTTCAACAAGGTCAGGTTTATTCCATATAGAACTATCAAGTTTAGGCAGCATAGCTTCATGTTGTGGTGGTCCTGTCATTGTGAATGGATGGATAGCATGTGTAAAGTAAAAAGTAAAGTTAGCATTGTCCTACCAGACCATGGGGCTGCTTTCTCATTACAGAGAGGTAACTGGTGGTGGTTTAATCTGAGGGTCACCATACCCTCAGGCTGGGGAGAGGTTGAGAAGGAAAGGCCTTCATAGTAAACTCAGCAGGAATCGAACCATGCTATTGGAGTGACTCTGTATTGCAAAGCAACCATCCAGTCAACTGGACTACTGAACCCTGCTCCCATGTATTATAATGTCTGGCTGTTGTCTGGTGTGATACTTCCAGAATCAAAGTCATCATTTTGTATGGCAGATGTTTGATCACACTTAGATGTATCATCTGTTTCATTTCAGGATTTGACCATTGTTAGAGGTAACATCATTCAAACTGGGCTAGGTTAGAGTGACATCATAACATCATTTGTACAAAGATCTTGAGTGCTGAGACATTATTCTGGTTCAAGTAGCTGGTTCAACTGGCTGCTGCATGCTCATTGACCATGCCATTGTACCATTCCTGATGAAGGGCTTATGCTCGAAATGTTGATCCTCCTGCTCCACGGATGCTGCCTGAGCAGCTGTGCTTTTCCAGTACCACTCTCTTGGACTCTGATCTCCCGCATCTGCAGTCCTCAGGTTCTCCTCTGCTGTACCATTCTTTCCAACAAAGGAATGTGCACATTCACTGGGTGGCAAGAATATATGATGGAAGAACTATGTGGACCTCTCTTCCAAATATGATAATTTCTGATAAGGGTAAGCCATTAAAATAAAACAAAGAACTGTGGATGCTGAAGATCTAAAACAGAATCAGAAATTGCTGGAGAAACTCAACAGGTCTGGCAGCATCTGTGGGAAGAAAGCAGAATTAACCTTTCAGGTCTGGTGATTCTTTATCAGAATCATTGCCTTGAAGAGTACTGCATAGATTTAGCATACTAAATGGAAACTGTCAGCCAGCAGCTTGGCATCTAATGACCATGAACTTAACTATATGAACAGTGTATTCTGCAACACCATTAGATTGAGGATAGTGAGGAAATTATTTTTTCATTCATTCGTGGGATGTGAGCATCACTAGCTAGGCCAGCATTTATTGCCTAATCCCAGAGGGCAGTTAAAAGTTAACTACATTGCTGTGGGTCTGGAGTCACATGGAGGCCAGACCAGGTAGAAATGATGGTTTTCTTCCCTAAAGGACGTTAGTGAACCAAGTGTTTTTTTTCCAACAATTGACAATGGTTTCATGATCATCATCAGACTCTTCTGCCTGATTTTTATTGAAATCAGATTCCAAATCATACTGAAACATCTCAACATCCTCCTCACACTTCACCGTCCCATCCAGTGACATCTGCAAACTTCAAGACACTATATTTAGTTCCCTCATTGAAATCATTACTGTTTACTGTCAATAGCTGGGGTTCAAACACTAATCCCTGCAGCATCCCACTGGTCACTCAGAAAAGTACCCATTTATTCCTATTCTTTTCTTTCCCTGTCTGCCAGACAGTTCTCTATCTATGTCAGTGCATTTCCCCAAATCCCTGCACTAGTGTATTATGCATTGGTGTTGGACACAGTTTGCCAAGGAACACCAAAGAGCTCAAGATATCTTTAAGTTGCCTCACAAAAGGGAATTCAGTGAATTAGTTGGTCAGTCACCAGGGTAGTGGCATCCTGAGACATCCTGAGACATCAGTTGCAATTTTGCATCAGGGCTCAGAAAGGAATTTGTGTGGAATGAGAAATTCTCTTGACTGTTGAGATTATTGGAGTTGACATATTTCACAAGTTGAAAATGTGTTGCTGGAAAAGTGCAGCAGGTCAGGCAGCATCCAGGGAACAGGAGAATCGACGTTTCGGGCATAAGCCCTTCTTCACTGATGTGTTTGCATGCCATGGATGAGAGTTTGGAAACATCCTTGGTATTGTTCTGGGGTTGACCCTTTTTTACAGGCTGCTGTTGAGAATTGTGTTGCACTTTGGGTTTCTCCATACAATTGGATTTCTTACACATTTTAGCCCAATGTCCTCTTGTGGAACATAATTTGCACGTATCATGAAATGCTGAGCACCAATTTGGGCATCACATTCTATATTTTTTCATCAACATCTGACTATAAAATCTTTGATATTTTCACCCTGGCTGTTGGCAGTATGACGTGTGCACAGGCCTGTGAATCCTAAAGTTGAACTTGGACCTTAAGTTGATCTTGTAAAATCTGGAAAATGTTGTCAGGATCTTTATGGTGGGAGAAAGTGAGGGCTGTAGATGCTGGAAACCAGAGTCCAAAACTTTGGTGCTGGAAAAACACAGTCAGACAGGCAGCATCCAAGGAGCAGGAGAGTCAACATTTTGAGCATAAACTCTTCATCAGGAAGATCTTTATGGCCCTCACTCAAAATAATGGAGATTCTTTGCAATTATTTGTTTCCCAAATCAATAAGAAATTTGACGATCTGCCTTTCTTCATCAGTTATCTGTTGATTTACAAGGTGAAGATTTATTCTTTCTTCGAGTAACTGAAATTCTGACAGAATGTTGCTGGAATGCTAGCCATGTGCAGATGTTTACTTTCCATTCTTACCATGCTACTTTGTGCTGTTCAAACCTTGCGAATATACACAGGATCAACATTGCACTATAATGATTCGGCTTTTTGTTGGCTTCAATTCCCGTTTTCTTGTTGTAATTTTAAAAGTTGCTTTGTTAAGGTAGCTGGCTTGTGCCTACAAGTGCCTTTCACGCCAAAGAAATGTGGCAACATCATACACACCTTTGTTTTTGTTTTGGTGCCTTTTCCGAGAACAAGATGGTGAAATTGACCAATGTCCGGACACCGATAAGGTCTTTTTGTTGCAGAGAACATTTTCTCCAGAGTTTTTTCACTGTATTTTGCTCTAGAATGCTTTCTTATATTGGAGCTGTCCTTCAGTACCTGTAAAACTACTGTTATTTTTAAATTCGATCAGCGGAGGCCTCCTTTTCTTTTTGAAGAGAGAATATTCTCAAGTATCTCTTACTTCAATACAATTATACACTCCAAGCTTGGTTGTCAATTGTGAACTTCAGCTCTGAGCTCCAACATATGATGGATAAATGTTAGGAAAATAACTTCTTGCAACTGCCACTGTTGAAACCTTCTTTCAGTTGTTGGGATCAGATTTCTGTTACCAGCCTCGAGAACCCATTGGCTGTCATCATCTTCTGGGACTCACTTGCTGCCACCATGCTGTACCTATTAGCCCACATAACATATACTACAGAGATTTGAGTTTATATTGAGATGGATTTCTGGAAGTTTATTAACATTGGATGATACGCACTAATATTATGTTTCAGGCTTATATACACTGCTTGGTTATATGCCTACTTAGATTTTAGATTACATTACAGTGTGGAAACAGGCCCTTCGGCCCAACAAGTCCACACCGACCCGCCGAAGCGTAACCCACCCATATCCCTACATTTACCCCTTACCTAACACTACGGGCAATTTAGCATGGCCAATTCACCTGACCTGCACATCTTTGGACTGTGGGAGGAAACCGGAGCACCCGGAGGAAACCCACTTAGATCACTATTATATTACATCCATAGTTTAACTCTATTAAACATAATTAACATTATTTCCTGGCTGACTACTGCCAACTGCTGAGTATACAAAGAGTAAGACGGTGACATCTTATACAAGTCGTGATGTCATTTAGCCAAATTAAAGGTATGATTCCTTTTTGAAATCTGTCCAAAGACACAAAATAACCCGTCCTGCTGTACTGATCCTACCCTTCCACTCTACTCCCCCGGTGTCCCATACTGAATTCCCACGCCCCCACTGAACCTATCATCCCATGGCCTGCCCTTATACACAATACCCAACCCTCTCACACTATGACTCCTTTCTACCACACTATAACCCTAGTCTACTACACTGACCCCTGTAGCTTAATCCTGCTCTCACACACTGACACAGCTTTTCCATATTATTACTTGCCACTCCATACTGTACTCCACTTTCCCACACTGACCCCAGCCTCCCAAACCCTCCCAAACTATGCCATGCCCTCCCACATGATGTCAATCTCAGCCACATGTTTTTCAGGTGTGGTTGACAGGGAAACCAACTAATCATCTCCGTTCTGGCCAAGGAAAATGGTGTCACTAATGTTATGTCAGATGTGGCTGGATCTGCAGCAGGTGATGAGGGAACCAACAAGAGGGAAAAGCATACTTGACCTCCTTCCAACCAATCTGCCGGTTGCAGATGCATCTGACCATGACAGTATTGGTAAGAGCGCACGGTCCTTTTGGAGACAAAGTCCTGCCTTCACATTGAGAATAACCTCCGTCATGTTGTGTGGCACTATCACTGTGCTAAATGGGACAGATCCTCGAACAGATCAAGACTGGGCATCCATGAGACACCATAGGTCATCAACAGCAGAATTGTACTCCAGTATAATCTGTAACCTCACGGCCCAGCATATTCCCCACTCGATCATTACCATTGAGCCAAAGGACCAACCCTAGTTCAATGGAGAGTGCAGAAGGGCATGCCAGGAGCACCAGCAGGCATACCTAAAAACAGGGGGTCAACCTGGTGAGGCTACCAAACAGGACTACCTGCACGCCAAACAGCATAAGCAGCAAGTGAAAGACAGAGGTAAGCGATCCCACTTCCAATGGTTCAGACCTAAGCTCTGCAGTCCTGTCACATCCAGCCCTGAATGGTGGTGGACAATTAAACAACTCACTAGAGGAGGAGGCTCACAACTATACCCATTCTCAGTGATGGAAGAGCTCAGTGCATCAATGCAAAAGATAAGGCTGAAGCATTCGCAGCAATCTTCAGTCAGAAGTGCTGAGTGGATGATCCATCTCGGCTTGCTCCAGTGGTCCCCAGCATTAAAGAATCAGTCTTCAGCCAATTCTTTTCACTCCACGTGATATCGAGAAACAGTTGGAGACACTGGATACTGTAAATGCTATTGGCCTTGACAACATTCCGGTGTTAGTACTAAAGGCTTGTGCTCCAGACCTTGCTGCTCCCCGAGCCAAGTGCTTACAGTATAGTTATAGGACTGGCATCTACCTGCTCCTGCTCAACAATAACCTGCTCAGTGACATCCAGGGCCACACAGCTCATGATCTCATTACAGTCTTGATTCAAACATGGACACAAGAGTTGAATTCTAGAGGTGAGGTGAGAGTGACACCTCTTGACATTGAGGCTGGATTTGACTGAGAGTGGCAAATTTAGAATCGATGGGTTACAGGGAGCAAGCTCTCTTCTGATGTGGAGTCATACCTGACACATAGGAGGATGTTCGTGATTTTTGGAGGTTGGTTAGCTCGGCTCCAGACATCTCTGCAAGAGTTGCTCAGGGTAGTGTCCTAGGCCCAACCAACTTCAGCTGCTTCATCAATGATCTTCCCTCCATCATAAGGTCAGAAATGGGAATGTTCGCCAATGATTGCTCAGTGTTCAGCACCACTCCTCAAATACTAAAGCAGCACTATGCTCAAATGCAAGAAAATCTGGACAATATCCAGGCTTAGGCTGGCAAGTGGCAAGTAACATTCACATCACGCAAATGGCAGGCAATGACAATCTCGAATAAGAGACAATCTAACCACCACCCCTCAACATTCATGGTGTTGTCATCGTTGAATCCCCTACTATCAACATCTTGGGGGTTATCATTGACCAGAAACTCAACTGGACCATTCCCGCAAACACAGTGGCTACAAGAGCAGGTTAGAGGCTGGGAATACTGCAGTGAGTAACTCACCTCCAGACCCTTAATAGCCTGTCCACCATCTATAAGACACAAGTCAGGAATGTGATGGAATACTCCACATTTGCCTGGATGGGTTCGGCTCTAACAAAACTCAAGAAGCTTGACACCATCCTGGACGTAGCAGCTTGCTTGATTGGCACCACATTCACAAGCATCCACTCCCTCCACCACTGACATTCAGTAGCAGCAGTGTGTATTATCTACAAGATGCACTGCAGAAATTCACCAAAAATCCTCAGACAGCACCTTCCAAACCTGTGACCACTTCCATCTAGGAGGACAAGGACAGCACATGGGGGTGGGAACACCACCACGTGCAAGTTCCCCTCCAAGCCACTCACTGTCCTGACTTGGAAATATATCACTGCCCTTCACTGTCATTGGGTCAAAATCCTGGAATTCCCTCTCTGAGGGCATTAGGGTCAAATCACAGCAGGTGGCTGGACAGCAGTGGTTCAAGGCAAATCACCACCAACTTCTCAAGGGCAACTAGAAATGGCCCAGCCAGTGATGCCCGCATCCCACAGAAAATGAATTAAAGAACTGAAAGAACAGACCAGGATGGTTTACATCTAACTAAAATAAGGAAGGAAAGCACTTGTGGTTAACCAATGCCTTTAAATCTTTAGACTTTCTCCTTTTGACAAAATTGGAACGTTGTGGAACAATTAAGATTTACAACCCAGAAGGAAGCGTGTCTGTCCATTCTGTAAACATGGAACCCTCCTAAAGGCAGGACAGTGAAGTACAGGAGAACCAGGAGAAAAGCTGAAAAGGAATAATCTGGGAAACCAAAGTAATTTTCAAATCATTTTAATAGACAAAAATTAGCTCATCTTTAATATAAATCCAGTTTGGAAGACAAGCTGTGATGAAAGTTTGGAAATATCTGACTGTCATGAATAAAATCAGGTCAAAAATTGTCTAGTTCATAAAATCTGTATTATAACAGTGTGGTTTAGGAATTGATCCAAATCTTGTCTATTAATTGATTAAGAGGTTTTTGAACTGTATCCCAGTAACATAGCGTCTGGGTTTTTTACATTAAATCATGGCCTTTTTTTCATTTGATGATCTTAATTCTTATATGGATTAATACTTCATGAATCATTTTATGTTAATTAAACCACAGAATGCTAACTGGAAATTGTTTGTGATCTGTCCTCCCTGAATGTAGGGTTACACTACTTCACTGGGTTTTTATAACATAAACATTTTATAACCGTTCATGAGAAAAAAACTAATGCGAGGAAATATTACAGTGCCACAGCAAATGCAGCTCCTATAAAACAGAAGTTGGAACGTAGCTTAATGATATCATTCTTAAAATTTCTGTTCACACAGATCAAATCCTAGCCACGACTTCAATATCTTAAAACATCCAAGGCCCAAACTACCCATAGGAGAAAATGAGGCCTGCAGATGCTGGAGATCAGGAATCCTGATAAAGGGCTTATACCCGACACATCGATTCTCCTGTTCCTCGGATGTTGCCTGACCTGCTGTGCTTTTCCAAACTACCCATACTCAGACATTCCAGTCACAACACGGACAACAGCAATTATGGTCATCCAATTGTCCCCTGTAGGAGGCTGGTTAAAGTTAAGATTTTCACAAGAGTGAGTCCTCAATTGGCATGGACACAGGGTTCCAGGTGCCAGGCAAGCTCTCGAAGCTGGACAGTCAGTCAGATGCCATGGATCTTCAAAGCAGCTGCAGTACAAAGTAAGTGAAAGAGAAACAGGAAGTTTGCCTGATCAAGCTGTGAATTCAGCTCTGCTCAGCGCTTGTCGGAGATGTGGTGGGGGGAACAATACCTGCACATGGTGATCTTTGGTTTGTCCCCTACCCAGGCAGCTCAAGGGGGACCTGGAGCACAGCAGCAGTTCATTCTCAAATAGTGGAAGTGTTTCATTCATCATCTCTGGAAACTGGAAAATCTCAGTCGACCTCCTAAACTTACCTTCAACAAGTCCCTGTATGAGACTAACATTCTGCCTGTTATACAGGTGGACAAGCTGTGAATCTGAAACTTCCCAAAATGAGTGGTGCCTTCAAGGATTGCAAGACTGGCAAGCCAGTTGGTGTTGTTGTTTTGGCATCCCCCAGCCATCTCCATTTTCAAATTGAGGAATATTCAATAAACTTTCAGTCGCATTTCTCCAGCACTTCTACAAACCATACAGAGGCCATGATGTGGAGATGCCGGTGTTGGACTGGGGTGGACAAAGTCAAAAGTCACATGACACCGGGTTATAGTTCAACAGATTTATTTATAATCACAAGCTTTCAGAGCACTGATTCTTTGTGAGGTGACTTTTGACATAGAGAGGCCAGCATAGAAAGCTGGTACATTCCCAGACTAATGGTTATCGAAAGAGAAAATAAGAACCAAATTAGTTCTCAGTTCTTGGCTGAGGACTAACAAAGCCCCACTATTTATTATGGTCAGACTGTATCCTCTTTTCTTGTGAGAGACAGACAATCCGGGATAACTGTACATGTTTAACATATTGCATTGCTCCATTCAACCAATTAAACCTCAGATTGTTACAAGGTAGTCTAACATCTGAAAGATTTCTATCAGTGATTACCATTACCATTACCATTTTGTAACTCATTCACAGAATGTAGGTCTCACTATTTGTGCCAGCATTTGTCATCCAACCCTAATTGCTCAGAGGGCAAACTGAGAGTCAAGCACATTGCCATGGGTCTGGAGTCAAAGGTCGTCAGACCTGCTAAGCTGTCACCTTTCTCAAGGGCATTCGTGAACCAGAAGAGTTTTTATGACACTCAACACTGGTCATCATTAGGCGCCTAATCCAAACCTGCCTCTTAATTTGATTCATGGGATTCAAAACATGTTGCCCATTTATTGGCCTGGGGTTCTAGATTGCTACTCCAGTGATATTAACTTTACTCCACCTTGCAATTTTTTTGTTTGATTCATTTGTGGGATGTGGGTTTCACTGGCTAGGCCAGCATTTATTGCCCATCCCTTGAGAAAGTGATGGTGAGCTGCCTTCTTGAACTGCTGCAGTCGACCTGGTGGGAGTTGACCCACAATGCCCTTAGGAAGGGAATTTCAAGATTTTGACCCGGCAAAGGTGAAGGAACGGCATTATTTATTACCAATCAAATATCTGATTCTTTTATTTTAATGTAAATTAGGGAACTACAACAGATACTCAATGAATAATTACACAATCAAACCCTTCACTCTTTTCAGCTACAATTCACGATCCAGTGAGTATATCAGGATGAGCAGTGCTTAAGTATCACTGATAGGATCTCCCACAATAAGGTCAAGAAGCATTCACCTAAAACAATGTAAAATACTGTAAAAGACCAGCTCACATTCTTTTTCCGTCTCTGTCTGAATTGAACAGACCATCAGTTCATGTAAACCCCAGACAACTGACAGATACAACTGTTCACACAGTTCCAACAGGTTCTGTTGACCTTCCATCAGAGTTTCAACAGGATTTGGGAGAGATTCCCTGCAGGAATTACTGCTGGTGTTCAGGACACTATCAGCCAAGCCCATTTTTAGAGATTTTCATTGGCATGTGATGGAAATCATATGCAGGACTTGTGACTAAGAGGCATGAATGTATTAGAGTTTCTAACGTTAGACCAACTGAGGGTCAGTGTAGATTTGTTGGGCCGAATGGCCTGTTTCCACACTGTAGGGATTCCACGGGCTGGCCATTTTGAATGATGCAGCGACACTGAGTTTAAATGCGTTGACTAAATTAAAAATAGAAGGCAGTTAGATTCCAATTTTAGAAGATAAATCTAATCCTTCATTTAGAATTTGATGAAAGTCAAAATGAGGTCCCATCCTAGCCCGGAGACACTGAAAATAATCAATCCTGTGTGTCAGGACTGTTGGTCTTGATGATAACTTGACCTTCATTTAAATGACCTGAAATTTCCAGCCAAATAATAAATGTTGAATCATGAGATGTTTTCATCTCTTTTTGTTTGCCGATCTTTAACACTCCCATCCTTTGCCTCACATGCCACTGTCACACACTTTGGAAATGAAAAGCAATTGTTTGTCACGAATGCAAAAGGCACCAATCAACAGACGGCAGTGAATGTCTCTCCAGCAGCAACATCTGATTATGTACAAGCTGCTTTTTATTATACTGCAGTGCTTTTTAAATGTTAGCAACTGCCAATCATTCCCACTTGCTGAACCACTCCTAATTAGCACAAAAAATAGTTTTAAATGATCCTCATTCCAGTGGTTAAAAGGTCAATGCTTTCAAATACTTGCTGTGTTAACAAAACGTTGACAGGATTGCAATCTGGAACCCAAAACCTCAATCCAGCCTTTTCATAGAATCCATCTACCATCGGATGTGCTGTAATGTGGGACAGTTGGAGAGGAACACGGTTTCACAGAGTTGAAGAAATGTAAACTGCACCTGCCTTTCATGACTCAGAAAGTAGGATTTTGCTTTTGTTTTAATGATCTTGGTTGAGGGATAAATCTTTAATGTCCACCTTAGGAAGCAGAGGAATCTCAAATGCAATAAAACTACACCACTGTAAGTGCAGCAACTCACTCAATACTGCATTGGGAGTGTTAGCTTCAGTCTGCAGTGTGGGCCTTGACCTCATAACCTTCTCATCTCACACCCTGCATTACACTGCCAGCTAGGAATCTCAAGCTACCCAGAGAAGGTTGAGCTTTGCAATTATTTTACAGGCACCGAGAGGCATCAGCCTATTTTGATCTGGTAAATATTTAAGACGGCACAGAGCCCAGTGACGATCTGTTAAAACTGCTTCCACGGCTAATGTAGTGGTCCCGCAGGCACCAGGAACTCAATGTCCAAAAAACATCTCCCATCAACATGTTGAAAAGTGATGCTTGGAAAATGCCTAGGTGATATACTGTTCACTAAGTGCAGTTTTCCAGTTGCACTTATTACCGTGAGTTAGGGATGGGGCATTCAAGTGATGGTAACAAAGGGAAGCCATGATTACAGTCTCCTGGAGAGTTGGTGGCATGATGGCTCAGTAGTTAGCACTGTTGCCACACAGCACCAGTGACCCAGGTTCAATTCCACCCATGGGCAACTGTCTGTGTGGCATTTGTACATTTTCCCCGTGTCAGTGTGGGTTTCCTCAAGGAGCTCCGGTTTCCTCCCACAGTCCAAAGATGTGCAGGTTAGGTGAATTGGCCATGCTAAATTGCCCATAGTGCTCAGGGGTGTGTAGGGTTGGTGCATGAGTCAGGGGTAATTGTAGAGTAATAGGGGAATGGGTCTGGGTGAGATACTCTTCAGAGTGTCGGTGTGGACTTGTTGGGCCAAATGGTTCCACACTGCAGGGATTCTATGATTTGCTTCAATGAACTGCTCTCACCATTTGTAAGACTTGGGTGGAAAACACATTTCTGAGCACCAGACATACCACTGCACCATCATACTGTTCCCTGCCTGAATCCAATGTTCTGGCCTCAACCATCCATCTATCTGTTGATTGCCCTTAATATAAAGTTTGCTTCCTGATGTTAGTCATTGACAACCTGACCTGGTAGGACTGCTTGGGTTAACTGTGCTGAGCCAAAGTATTGTTCTGGATCTTTTTCAGTTTCTCATTCCATTTTATATGGCACTTTCTACAACTTATCCGGATCCTCTTGGATAAAATTTCCCAAGGCATCTTCCATTAACACTCAAAAATTAACATGAACTCAGAGTGTGCTCAGTTTCTGGTCACCTCATTATAGGAAAGATGTGAAAGCTTTGGAGAGGGTGCAGAGGAGATTTACCAGATGCTGCCCGGACTGGAGGGCAGGTCTTATGAAGAAAGGTTGAGGGAGCTAGGGCTTTTCTCATTGGAGCAAAGAAAGATGAGAGGTGACTTGATGGCGGTGTACAAGATGTTGAGAGGCATAGATAGAGTGGACACTCTTTCCCATGGCGGAAATGTTTATCACGAGGGGGCATAGTTTTAAAGTGATTGGAGGAAGGTTTAAGGGAGATGTCAAAGGTAGGTTCTTGACACAGAGAGTGGCGGGTGCCTGGAATTCACTGCCAGCGGTAATAATAAAGTCAGATACGTTAGGGACATTTAAGCTATCTTGAATAGGCACACGGAAGATAGTACAATGAAGGGTATGTAGGTTAGTCTGATCTTAGAGTAGAATCAAAAGGCTGGCACAACATCGAGGACCGAAGGGCCTTTACTGTGCTGGTTTTTGTATGTTCTATGATAATGCAAACAAAGCAAATTTAAAGTGATTTACTACATAACCACAACTTTGCATATCAGAGATCAACATATGATAAATATGAAAATATAAAGAGAAACTTCAGCTGTAATTTGAAAATACTTTGTGAAAATGTTATAACTCAATTTATTGACATGACCACTATTTCATCTGAACTGCTTCAAATCGTGAACCTTGGCCAGAAAGCACTGAATGCCCAAGTTGAGAATCCTGAGTGGGTTGATGTTGGAAACTAGATCATAATGCAACTCCAAAATGAGAATTCAGAAGGTCAAAGTTCAGCAAGGAGGCACTACCATCAAGTGCATAATCAAGACTGGGCTTCAATACTCAGAATGAAGCAGCCACAGGCTTGACCTGCTTAGAGACAAGTAAACTGCACATACTGGATACCAAGGTAGAAAAGCAGGAGGCTGTAAGAACACAGCAAGCCAGGCAGCATCAGGAGATGGAGAAGTCAATGATTCAGTGTAACCCTTCTTCAAAACTGGGGGTGGGTGTAGGGGGAGCTGCAGATAAAGGGAGTGGGGGGATCAGGGTGGTGAGGTGGGGATAGGTGAAGACAGGTAAAGGCTGCAACCTGGTTGGTGGGTGGGAGGAATGAATCAGGTTGGTGGCTAAAGGGAATGGAAGGGAGAGGGAGGGGCTGGGAAGGGAGTCAGGGGATGGGAAGAGAGGTTATTTGAAATTGGAAAGCTCAATGTTGAGTAGGCTGTAGGCTGCCCAGGCGGAAGATGAGGTGTTGTTCCTGCGATTTGTGGTGTGTTTCATTGCAGCAATGGAGGAGGTCAAGCATGGTCATGTTGGAGAGAGCGTGGGAAGGGAAATTAAAATGGGTGGGCCAGGGAGGTCAGGTCAGCATCTTTGGGCCCAGCTGAGATGCTCAGCGGAATGTTCCCTAAGTTTATGTTCAGTCTCCCCGATGTAGAGAAGACCACATCGGAAACACCGGATACAGTGAAGCAGATTGGAGGAGAAGGAGGTGAGCCTCTGTCTCACCTGGAAGGGCTGTTTGGGGTCCAGGATGGAGGTGAGGGGGGTGGTGCACCAGCAGGTTTTGTATCTTTTCTGGTTACAGTGGAAGGTACCTGGGGGGTTGGGGGGTCAGTGGGGAGATTGGCGCAACTCATCTTCCACCTGGTTAACCTACAGCCTTGATGACACAACATTGAGTTCTCCAATTTCAAATAACTTCCCTTCCCACCCCCCGACTTCCTTCCCAGCTCCTCCCCTTCTCTCTTCCATTCCTCTGATCGACCCTTCCTTCTAGCCACCAACTGGATTCATTTCTCCCATTCACCAACCAGATTGTACCCTTTACCTGCCTTCACCTATTCCCCACCTCACCACCCTGTCTCCCCACACCCTTTATTGCAGCTCCCCTTACACCCACCCTCAGTCCTGAAAAAGGGGTACACCCAAAATGTTGACTTCTCCACCTCCTGATGCTGGCTGGCTAGCTGTGTTCTTCCAGATTCCTGCTCATCTACCATCACGATCAGCTTAATCTGCATCTTGGGAGGGGGAGAGGGGGGGAAGAGAGAGAGGTAGAGAGACAGAGGCTGAGAAATGAGCACCCCAAGGACAGGTCTGGATGTCACCTGAGCCTTAGCAATGGGGTAGGGTGCTGTCAGAGAGAAGGGGATGATCATGGCGCCTGTTGTTGTTACTGTAACCTCAGTTGGAGTCATGACCCACAGCTTGAGAGTAGCTACTCTTACGAATTGGCCAGCACTTGGGATCGAACTCTTTCTGCTGCTAGGTTGGCCTCATTCTGTTGTAGTGGCCAGAAATCCTTTATGTCTCCCATGAAGCCTGAACTTCATGTTTCCTAATTATGGTCCAATGTTATCCTGGTAATTTCATCACAGGAGTTCCTACCACTAACTATCCCTGTTGAAAACAACAAATGCTATAGATCACAACAACAGAGAGTATTCATAGAGAGAGCGCAAGCTAACATTTCGAGTCCAGATGAATCTTCATCAGAGCTGAAGTGAAGTGTGGAGAGATCAGCATTTATGCTGTATTTGGAGGGGTGGTGTGGGGTGGTGGAGTGTCGAGTGTTGGTGGAGAAAAGATGTTGATAGTTCAGTTTAAATGATCAGAATGTGAGAATGTGAGAAACATCCCTATCCTTGGCCAACCAACACCCCACATAAATCAGCAAACAGATGCTTTGTTAGCTGATTGATTTATGACTGTGGGTCAAGCAGCCATCTCCAATACTCTTTAATTCCAGAAGATGTCAGGTCAATGTTGGAAAGTTGTTGACCCTTCTCTCTACAGAATCTATTTAACTGTAGGGAGATTTCATCTCCACAGATCTGCCAATATTAGAGAGTATCCAGTGTTTTATTCATCACTGTCACGCCCTCAGTAAATGTGATTTGAGCAACCTCACCTCTGAATTGTTTATTGTGAGTTGTGTTAATGTAAAACTGGAGCTAATAGGGATTGTGTGTATTAACTGAACCATGCACACGTTTCTCTAGCATGGTGCAACAGAGCATTCAATGGGATTAAAAACTTTAATTAAAAAGCACTTGGTAAGTCACAACACATGGAGATGTTTAAATGTCTCACTGCACCAAAAATTAAGAAGGATCATCTGATTTACAAAAACAGCATCTCACAATTATACAGCATCTTTAATGTAGCAAGATATCTTACAGCACTTTGCAGGCATAACCAGACAAAAGATAAGACCAAGATAAAATAAAGTAGGCATTGGAAAAGGTTATCAAAAGCTTGATGTTGAGAATAGTCTGACAGGGCAAGTGATAGAAGAGATCAATAAGTGAATTTCAAATTACAGGGTCCAGGCAACTGAAGTTACGGTCACCAGTGATGGAGTGAATGTGTAAAAAGGCTATCATTGATGAAAGGGTGAGATTGTAGTGGATATTGAAAGTTACACAGACGACAAGAAGTGAGGCCATGAAAGATTTAAATATAAGGATGAGATCTTAAAGTCTGAGCTGCTGGAGAAGCAGAGGACAACTTAGCCCAATGGGGACAGGAAGAGTGATGCGTGAGATGTAATGCAGAATAAGATACAGACAGAAGAGCTTTAATAAACTGATATTTTAGAGTACAGAGAATGTGAAGTTGGCCAGGTGAGTATCAAAATTGCTTCCAGGAAATAATGAAAATGAAGATAGTTATGTTTCGTTGGCCGTGAATCATCTCATCCCCAGGTAGTGATGGAAGGAGTTCCTCAGGATAATGCATTAGCACCAACCATATTCAGCTACTTCTTCAACTGTCTTCCATCTACCTAAGGTCAGAAACGAGGTTGCATGTGGATGGCTAGTGATGGGGGACCATGGTGTAATTTGGTCGTTCATCCTACCATCCATATCAGACATTCCCAGGATGCATTTTTTTCCTTTTTTTGTGCTAACTCTGTTTTCTGACTGTGTGTACATGTGTGCTACTTTTACAGTTCATGGGGAAAGAGACAGAGAGAGAGAGGGGAGAGATTGTGTGCCCAAGGACGTTCTGCACTTCCCCCACCCAATCCCTAATCCGTATCACAGGTTTATTAGTTGAGTCAATAGAATCCATAGCACTAACCTTCTGAAACTTTAACTTTCCACCTGGGAAGAATAGGCATGATATATGGAGCAAGTTTCACTGGACAGTCATGGTGAGGTTCCCTGTTGCTGCCAGACAGCTTGCCCCACCAGCCCACGCCTATTTCACAGCACGACCAGAACACCACAGAAACCCAGTTCATTGCTTTGCAAGGTCCCCCCATTGTGCACTCCCCATACCTACTCATATGCAAAAGCTTAATTTATTCCTCAGGAACTGGCCAGTCTGGTGGCCAATGTTCAGTCACATTCACAATTCCTCAGATGCTGAAGCAGTCCATGCCTGCATTCAGCAAGGCCTGGACAGAATTCAGGCTAGTGATGGACAAGTGGCAAGTAACATTTATAAATTAAATGCAATAAATGCCAGAAAATGATTATCTCCAAATTAGACAGTCTACTCAAAAGGGTTTCTGGCTAGCTCAGTTGGCTAGATAGCTGTTTTGCAATGCAGAGTGACAGCAGCAACGTGGGTTCAATTCCTGCACTGACTAAGGTTACCATCAGGGACTCTTCTTCTCAACCTCTCCCAATGCCTAAGGATAGAAAACCTCAGACTAAACTCACACCAGTCATCTCTATCAAATGAGAGAGCAGCCCGCTGGTTGCAGAGTCAAAAGACTGTATAGCATTGAAAAAGACCCATTGGTCCAACTTATCCATATCAACCAGACATCCTAAATTAGCTTAGTCCCATTTGCCAGCATTTGGCCATACCTCTGTCAGCGCCTCCTATTCATATACCCATCCAGATGTTTCTTCAATGTTATAATTGTACCTGTCTTCACCATTTCCACTGGCAGCTCACTCTCTGGGTGAAAAAGTTGCCCCTTAGGTCCATTTCCCCTCTGATCTTAAACCTATGCCCTCTCATTTTGGACTCCCCTACCCCAGAGAAAAGACCTTGGCTACTTACCCTATTCATGACTCTCATGATTTTAGAAAGTTTGATAAGGTCACCCCTCAGCCTCTGACATTCCAGGGAAAACAGCTTTAGCCTTTTCAGCCTCTCCCAATAGCTCAATTCCTCCAACTCTGGCAACACCATTGTAAATCTTTTCTGAACCTTTTCAAGTTTCACAACATCCTTCCCTTAGGAGGGAGGCCAGAATTGCACACAGTAATCCAAAAGTGGACTAACCAATGTCCCGTATAGCCACAACATGACCTCCCAGTTCCTACATTCAATGCACTGTCCAATAAAGGCAAGAATACAAAACACCTCCTTCACTATCCTTCTACCTGTGACTCTATGTTGAAGGAGCTATGAGCTGCACTCCAAGGTCTCTTTGTTCAGCAACACTCCTCAGGAGTGCATCTCAAAAAATACATTAAAATCTTGACAACGTCCAAGCCAAAGTTGCTCACTGGATTAGAAAACTCTTCTCTACCTTAAGCGTTCACTCCATCTATCACCGACACCACAGTGACAGTGTCTCCCATCCACCAGACGCATAGCAGCAACTAACCACACTGTGCCAGTGGAGAGGGCAGTGGGTGCCTGACTTGGAAATATATTATTTTCCCTCATCAGCACTGAAAATCCCGGAACACCCTCACAAACAGCACTGTGTCAGTATCTTTACCATGTAAATGACAGTAATCCAAGAAGTGGGCCCATCTCCATCTTTTTGTCAGCAATCAAGGATGAGCAGTAAATGCAGACCCTGCCATCGACACCGACATTCCATCTTTCTTTGTCAGACCTTGCAAGCCCAGCACAACCCTGTACTTATCTTTGTGCATGTGTCACTCCTTCTGTCTGCAATCCCAGCAGTGGCCACTGCTCCTGGTGGCGTTACTGGGTCTGCAGAGTCCTTGGTCAGCAACACTCAGAAACTGGACTTTGTCTCAGATGGGAGGTGCAAGTCTTGTCCCTGAGCTAATTAACGGTCCAAAACGAGTTTGCTCTTGACCTATCAGCTGGGATTTGGGTGGAGTCAGGCCTCCTCATTCATATAAAATGCAGGATTTTTGGAGGGAATTCTTAGGGGTTTAGGCAGCTGTAAGTATGGCTAATGATGGCAGAGTAACTAAAATCGGGGATGCACAAGAGACCAGAAATTTCAAATTATTCTGAAGGATGGAGGTAATTAATGAGAGAGATGAGTGAGACCATGGACAGATTGCAAAACAAGGATTGAAATTGTAAAGTGAGGTGTTTCTGGGTGTGGACCCAATGTAGGCCATTATGCACAATACAATGGTGTTAAGGTACGAGCAACAGAGGTTTAGATGACTGTGATTTTTGTAAAGTGGAAGATTGGAGGCTGGGAGAAAGTGAGGCCTGCGGATGCTGGAGATCAGAGTCAAGAGCGTAGTGCTGGAAAAGCAGAGCAGGTCAGGCAGTTTCCGAGGAGCAGGAGAATCGACGTTTTGGGCATTAGCCCTTCATCGGGAATCAGGGGTATATTCAAATACTTAACTCTAGAAGTAAAAACAGACAAAAGTCCTCAGATAAACGATTGGAGAAGTTGGCAAGCACTTTACAGATACAATTGATATTCAACAAGTATGAAGTGAAATGTTTAGATAAGGAGAATGAGGTGTTCAAAAGGTTTTGACAGAGTAAGTAAGGATCAGTAACAAGAAGGTGAACAATCACAGATTTAAGCTGATTGTCAAAACACCCAGAGGAGAAATAAGAAATTGTTTATGCAGTAAGTTGTTGCAATCTCAAAAGCACTGCCAGAAAGGGTGCTGGCATCAGATTCAAAATGGAATTTAAGAAGAATTTGAAGCCAAAGGATTTGCAGAGTTCAGAGGTAAATGGATGAGAATGGTATAAATCGGATAGATCTTTCAAACATTGCACAGTCACAATGGGTCAAATGGGTCTATGATCTACAATGCTGTATTTCTGCGTATGTTTTTTATAGTATACTTGTAAGAATATATGAAGTAAATATCCAACCAAATTGTTTGAAATAACTCACACTGGAAGCACTCAATTGTCTTGCATTGGTTAATTTAATCATTATCTGGCAAGTCATTAATTCATTTGTGTTTTGCCTGAAGGTATGTCCTTAGCTTAGTAACTGCTGATGTGTCATCCTGAACCATTTCCTTGGCTGTTTGGTCCATCGAGAGATGATTTACCATTGCCTTTCATTCTGAGGGCTTGGATATGAAGCAGACCTCAGGCCTATCTCAACCAGGACAGGAATCAACCCTGTGTTGAGGCCGAGTGAGCAAACTGACCATTGCTTTATCTGACAACATTCTCCAGAAATCCAATTTGTCCTTTTGCAGTTTTCTCCTTTTGTACCCCCTTGTAGACCCAGAACACTTTACCATTTCTACTTTTCTCACTTTCTATATCTCTCCCCCATTTCTCTTTTATTATTTAAAACACAATGTCTTGCTTTTGATTCTGCAGGTCAGCTTTTGATAAATGTATTAATTGCTAATCTGTGCTGTGTTTCATGCTCAGCAAAACTCAAGCGAGCAGATTTCTACATCTATAATGACAGTAAGGTAATTGTCCAAAGGGGATGAGCAGGGATAGAAGATTAGAGAGATCCCAGCAAGGCAATTTGGCGAGGAAGTCACTTCAGGGGCACTCTGACTGAATGATATTGAATATTAAACAGGATAAGGAAAGTACACTCAAATCATTTCTTCAAGGTCAGTTAAAGAAAGAAGATAGATTTAAATTACTGTAAAATAAATATAAAACTATTCACAGAAATATTACCTTTTCTTGAAGCCTGACAAATGTTGGTATAGACTACAAGGCCTGGTGATGAAACCAAATAATATTAGACAGTTTAAGGTGCCATTGGCACTGGGTTAGCAGGTTAAGTGAGTTAGCTGTTGTGTTGAGTGAGTTAGGTTTTGTAAAGTGTGAGCTGGGGGGTTACACTGAGGCTGGGCTGGACACTCCTTGGTAAGTGAGATGTCAGAGGGTGAATGGCCAATAGATAGTTAGGGTGATTACTCAGACTCTACGATCACCATGTGTGATCATAAGTTTGGTATTTATTACCATTAATCTCCAGCATTGCAGAGGAAAATCCTTCCCTCAGGGGTATCTCCTCGACTCTAGATTGAACACTGCATCCTCATTCACTTTTGATAAGTGCAGCCAAAGTCAGGAGGAGTCATGAGGAGCAGTGTAACTAGAGGCTTTCTGCCTCGTCAACAGAACACTTAAAACTGCATAATCTCTCAACACTTAACACTACAAACACAGCAGTGTGCATAAATATGGATTGGGATTGAGTGCAGAAATGCTGAGTAGCAGGCACAGACTTCAAACACAGACAAGGGTATACTTTTTTGACAGAAGCAGAATCTGCCACAGGAACACAATGTTTTATGCATGCTGGCTCCTCTCTAGCAAGGCGTACCTACTGCTCCACCTGCCATCATTAATTCCCCGATTTGCCTTTGTTCCTGATCATTCTTTCCATGAAACACTCACTCCCTATTGCATAATGTTCTAATAAACTGAACTCGCAGAGGATTTAAAGTGAATTTGAACAAATATGCGAATTAGCTTCAGCAAAAAAATTCTTATGTAACGTGCTAATTAGATGAATAATTTGGATTTCCAATTATTATAATATGAGAGAGAAATCCAATGTAGCTCTGTACCTCCAGCACCTCCATGCAGACTGTGCTATTTATTACATGGATGAAATTTGGCCAGTCCTAGGATTGTCATTATCATTTTACAGAATACTGGTTATAAACAATCCCTATTAATCAAGCTGAGCACTTACCTGTAGAAGGACTACAATGTAATTGTGCAAAGGTGAGTAGCAAGTCAGATGACTGATAAGAACATGAAGAATGACAGGGAATGAATAAAAGATCAGGACTAACACATTTGAGCATAAGAGAAAGCTTGCTAGAATTGTAAAAATGGATAGCAAGTGTTTTGATATGTACCAAAAAGGCAAAGATAAGTCAAGTGAGTATTGGTCCTCTAGAGGCTAACAATGGGGATTTAATATTGTTAATAAATAAACAGCAGATGTAATGACTAAATATTTTCTTTCTGTCTTTATAATAGAGGATAAAAGAAACAATTCATTAATGCCTGGGAATCTGGTACTGAAGGAAGAGAAGAGTTTGGTGAAATTATAATCACTCAAGAGGTGATACTGACCAATCTGATGGAGCCTCAGGTTGATAAGTCTCCAGGTGATAATGGATTTCATTGTCGGGCCTTAAAAGAGACGGCTAATGAGGCACCATTGGTGGTAATTTTCCAAAACTCAGTAGATCCTGAAAAGATACTATCAGACTGTCAAATAGCAAATACTCAAAAAAAGGGAGGAAGGTAGAAAATAGGAAACTATAGGTCAGATTGCTTGACATCCATAATGGAAAAGCTGTCAGAATTGGTCATCACGGAGGTCATAACTAGACATCCAATCCTCAGGGAGTATCAGCATGGTTTTGTGAAAGGCCAATCTTGTTTAACTAACTTTTTGGAATTTTACAAAGGAGTAACATGCATTGTGGATAAAGCTAAGCCAGTGGATGTACTCTATTTAGATTTACAGAAGGCATTCAACAAGTTTCCACATGAAGGGTTGTTGCACAAAGTTGCATACGGTAGGGTGCAATGTATTAGCATGGATAGAAGATAAGCTGGCTGGCAGAAAACAGCGTCGGCATAAATGGGACCTTTTCAGATTCTCAGGGCCCTTGATGTGAATGATATAGATATCTAGATTGAAGGCATAGTGGCTAAGTTTGAAGATGGCATAAAGATTGGTAGGAAGGCTGTTGCGAACCTGACATTACAAGGATGCAGGCAGATATAGGATAAGTGAATGGGCAAAATTCCAGAAGATGGCACATAATATGGAAAAATGTGACATTATTCACTTTGACAGGAAGAATAAATAAACCAGGGTATCAAATCCAACACAAAACATAATCAGAGTCTATGATAGTTGATTTCATCAATCGCCCAGGTTTCCTCACCACATTCCCATCAATTGTCATGTCGCTGCATGAACTCCATCCACTTCCGGAAGTTGTGCTGGCTTTGCCAGGTTATTCCACCATGTTTCAATTTGGTTCAGGTGGTCTATCATTGCAGAATAAAGTATGCTTAGTGTTAGCAATGCAAATAAATACACAGGAACTATATTAGGAACTAATGTGTGAAGGCAGTATATGACTTTACTAGAAACAGAGGAGATTATTCAGCCCATCATGTCAATGTGGACTCTCTGCAAGAGTAGCTCAGTTATTTCCACTTCTCTGCCCATTCTCTGTAGACCTGCAATTTGTTTTCTTTGGCTGCTTACTTGATAGGTCCATGCAAGCGGAAGAAAAATTACATGGAATGACGATGTATCCCACATCCAAAATCCAACCTGAAAAGCTGCTCACTGCGGTTTAATGACTCCACCAACATGACTGACACTACCCAGCTGATGGTTTCTGTGCTATGGTTTTTAAGGACATAAAAACTAAAGAAAGATCTTCTCAGCCTCTTGTCCCTTAAAGAGAGAACAAAGGGTCGGGACATCTACAAGTTCAAAAGGTATATGATTGAAAAAAACATTCCAATCAAGAAACTGGTTTCTGTCTTAATGGATAGTGCACCAGCTATACAAGACACAAGTGTAGGATTTGTTGCACTTTGGAGAAATGATCCTGATATCTCCTCTCTTATCAACTGGCAATTGGTAGTTAATTGGAATGGCAATAGTCCACCATCAAGCATTAGTGATTAAGGTTATGGATTTTCCTCATCTAACGAAAGTAGTTAAGATTACAAATTAGATTTGTTCAAGAACTCTTCAGCATCATGTTTTAAAATCCTTACCTGACAAACTTAGTACTGCCTGGAGTGAACAAATCCTCCATGCAGATGTGGGGTGGTTAAGTCAAGGGAAGATCCTGTAAAGGTTTTTAGATCTGATGCCTGAAATTGTCACTTTACCTATTTCAAGGAATCAAACGTGCAGTGAGCTGTCAGGCAATGTATGGTTGCTCAGCTTTAGGTTCCTTTCAGACATAATGTCAGAACTGAACATGTAGTGAAAGCACAGAGACTTAACACAGATAATCAATGCAATGAATGCATTTAAGTTTAAACTGTCTGTGGTAGCAGTGTAAATAAATAAACAGGAACTGTATGAGGAACTAATGTGTGAAGGCAGACTGTGGTCCTCCCAAATAAAACATAAAAATGAAACACTTCCTAAGTCTGAAGAAAATGCTAGATGAAGAAAAATCTAAGACAAAAAAATGGTTCCAGTCAGAAAATCTCTGTGCACACCCAAGGACACTAGCAGGGAAATTTAATAGGCAATTTCAGGAATTAGATATAATGGAGCAGGTCATCAGGTTTGTTGCCAATCCATTCCCTCAAGTAGACATTGGTGGGCTGGCTACCAAATTCCATCAGCTGTTTGGTTTACAAAGCAGTGGAGTTGATTTTGTGATAATTACTTGCAAAATCATATCAAGGAACAGTGATTTTGAAGCACTTATATAGAGAATAAAATGCCCACTCGTATCATTCTGTGTTTTTAAAGTAAAAGCTTAGTTTGACTCCATGTATCTTATGTGACAGCATTCTCCAAATGAAGAGATTCAAATCCAATTACACTCTCCTTACAGATATTAATATACAACTGGCAGGTTCCAACCACAATCCAAACTTCAATGCACTGGTAGGTAATGTGCAGTCACTGGTGTCACACGGACACTTGGTGAATAGAGGACACAATAAAAATTACATACACTTGGTTTTAGATTTATGTAGCACTAAGAATAAAGTGTTTATTCCATATTTTCTTAGGAGTACATCCCAGGTTGCACTTACATTCAAAAAGTGATCTTGTGCTTATCAAGGTTGGAGATCACTGACTTAAATGGGGAATGACTGCAGAAGTCTAAGATTCAGAGGGATCTATGTGTTCTGAAAGGTTGAGCAACTATTCAGGAAGGCTAATAGATGCTGGCCTTTATTACAAATGCTGGAAGAGCACAGCAATTCAGGCAGCATCCGAGGACAGGCAAAATCGACGTTTCGGGCAAAAGCCCTTCATCAGGAATAAAGGCAGAGAGCCTGAAGCATGGAGAGATAAGCTAGAGGAGGGTGGGGGTGGGGAGAGAGTAGCATAGAGTACAATAGGTCAGTGGGGAAGGAGATGAAGGTGATAGGTCAGGGAAGAGAGGGTGGAGTGGATAGGTGGAAAAGGAGCTAGGCAGGTCGGACAAGTCCGGACAAGTCGAGTTGCTGGAGGTTAGAAACTAGGATGAGGTGGGGGAAGGGGAAATGAGGAAACTGTTGAAATCCACATTGATGCCCTGGGGTTGAAGTGTTCCGAGGCGGAAGATGAGGCGTTCTTCCTCCAGGCGTCTGGTGGTGAGGGAGCGGCGGTGGAGGAGGCCCAGCACCTCCATATCCTCGGCAGAGTGGGAGGGGGAGTTGAAATGTTGAGCCACTGGGCGATTTGGTTGATTGATGCGGGTGTCTCTGAGATGTTCCCTAAAGCGCTCTGCTAGGAGGCGCCCAGTCTCCCCAATGTAGAGGAGACCGCATCGGGAGCAACGGATACAATAGATGATATTAGTGGATGTGCAGGTAAAAGTTTGATGGATGTGGAAGGCTCCTTTAGGGCCTTGGATGGAGGTGAGGGAGGAGGTGTGGGCACAGGTTTTACAGTTCCTGCGGTGGCAGGGGAAAGTGCCAGGATGGGAGGGTGGGTCGTAGGGGGGCGTGGACCTTAAATTTACCTGGACCATCTCTGACACCTCCCTCCCCTTCCTGGACCTCTCCATCTCCATCAGTGACCACCGACTTGACACTGACATTTTCTACAAACCCACCGACTCCCACAGCTACCTGGATTACACCTCTTCCCACCCTACCTCTTGCAAAAATGCCATCCCGTATTCCCAATTCCTCCGCCTCCGCCGTATCTGCTCCCAGGAGGAGCGGTTCCACCATAGAACACACCAGATGGCCTCCTTCTTTAGAGACCGCAATTTCCCTTCCCACGTGGTTAAAGATGCCCTCCAACGCATCTCATCCACATCCCGCACCTCCGCCCTCAGACCCAACCCCTCCAACCGCAACAAGGACAGAACGCCCCTGGTGCTCACCTTCCACCCTACCAACCTTCGCATAAACCAAATCATCCGCCGACACTTCCGCCACCTCCAAACAGACCCCACCACCAGGGATATATTTCCATCCCCACCCCTCTCCGCCTTCCGCAAAGACCGTTCCCTCCGTGACTACCTGGTCAGGTCCACGCCCCCCTACGACCCACCCTCCCATCCTGGCACTTTCCCCTGCCACCGCAGGAACTGTAAAACCTGTGCCCACACCTCCTCCCTCACCTCCATCCAAGGCCCTAAAGGAGCCTTCCACATCCATCAAACTTTTACCTGCACATCCACTAATATCATCTATTGTATCCGTTGCTCCCGATGCGGTCTCCTCTACATTGGGGAGACTGGGCGCCTCCTAGCAGAGCGCTTTAGGGAACATCTCAGAGACACCCGCATCAATCAACCAAATCGCCCAGTGGCTCAACATTTCAACTCCCCCTCCCACTCTGCCGAGGATATGGAGGTGCTGGGCCTCCTCCACCGCCGCTCCCTCACCACCAGACGCCTGGAGGAAGAACGCCTCATCTTCCGCCTCGGAACACTTCAACCCCAGGGCATCAATGTGGATTTCAACAGTTTCCTCATTTCCCCTTCCCCCACCTCATCCTAGTTTCTAACCTCCAGCAACTCGACTTGTCCGGACTTGTCCGACCTGCCTAGCTCCTTTTCCACCTATCCACTCCACCCTCTCTTCCCTGACCTATCACCTTCATCTCCTTCCCCACTGACCTATTGTACTCTATGCTACTCTCTCCCCACCCCCACCCTCCTCTAGCTTATCTCTCCATGCTTCAGGCTCTCTGCCTTTATTCCTGATGAAGGGCTTTTGCCCGAAACGTCGATTTTGCCTGTCCTCGGATGCTGCCTGAATTGCTGTGCTCTTCCAGCACCACTAATCCAGAATCTGGTTTCCAGCATCTGCAGTCATTGTTTTTACCACCTTTATTACAAATGGTCTATTAATGCTCCGAATTCATTTGTTGTATGTAGGGTTCAGATCGCTGCATTAATCAGTATTTGATCTTTTCAACTTTTATGAGTAACCTAATAATGAAGGCAATTAACTGGAACTGACTGAACCCCTTCTGCCACCATCTTAAAGGTACTGTGTTCTGATAATTAAACATTAATCTCTGACACCCACTTCAAGGTGTTTAAGAGGGTTCCTATCCTGCTCACTGGCATAAACATTCCTTCAAAGTTAATCTCACTGTCTCAGCGCCCCACCCTCCAGTTCCTTTCCCCCGGGAAGGCTTTGACTCTTGTTATTCCTTAGCCATTTCCTGCTCTGCCTGACCTTCAATCTAGCCACTTAGCACCTGTGAAGGTCAGAGTAAACATTGGCAGGACATTCAATTAGAGGGTATATCATAACCATGCTGCATCTCATTCATATTTGATTTCCAGGTACTAGCATTTTGCAATCTGGGATAACTATAAGAAGCATAAAATGCATCTAGTCTTTTTCCCTAACCTCAAGGTCTCTAGTTAAAAATGACACAACACCAGGTTATAGTCCTAAAGGTTTATTTGGAAATACTAGCTTTGAGTGCTGCTCCTTCATCAGCTAACTAGTGGGGCAGGATCATAAGACACAGAATTTATAGCCAAAGATCACAGTGTCATGCAATTGAAATGATATATTGAGCAAACCTAGATTGCTGTTAAGTCTTTCATCTTTTAGAATGAGTTGCAGGTTTCGGTTCATTAATATGTAAATTCCAGAACTTATTTTAAGTCACATTCTTGAGAAAACTTTAGATTTTATAAAAAAAAGTTGATGTCTCAGCTCAGGCAATGTATTAAAGATGTGAGGTTAGAGTCTGTCTCCACATTAAGGTCTCTAGAAAGTGATTTTTGTTTGTGTCACAGAATCAGACTCTACTGGATCCTCACCACTATTAGCTGCGTTATTTTAAAACTCATCAAACACTAGAAATATGCATCGAAGAAAAACAAGATGAATCAACAGATAAGAATGATAGAACATCAAGGAACATAGTAGCTCCTTTTAATATCACAAGAGGGAGCAACTCAAAACTGCTGTTCAGATAGAAGCAGAGAAAAATAACAAGCTCATCAGTTTGTCTCCCCAAACTTTGAAAGTTCAATTGTTAGAGCCATCTACTAACATCGCCCAAAAATGTTGACAGTAAATGCCTGAAAGACATTGGCTGTCATTGTATAATCCTGTGTAGTGCTCATTTTAAAATGGTGTTAACCTATCAAATTAGTCTGGAGGATGGTAACTCTGAAATGGCAATGAGGTGAAGAAAGTACAAATATTTATTGATGTTGAGGTATGTGGTCCTTATGAGGTTGGAATGACTATGTATCATTTCACGAGGTCAATGATCATGGAAACTTCACTATCTGCTTTTCAAAATGACACTTTGACAGTAGAAACAAGATGGGCACCACTTCCACAGTCAATGTATGTGGGAGTAGATGGCCTACTGGTATTATCGCTAGACTATTAATCCAGAAACTCAGGGGACCTAGGTTTGAATCTTGCCATGACAAATGGTGGAATTTGAATTCAATAAATATCTGGAATTAAGTTTAATAACCATCATGAAACCATTGCTGATTATCGGAACAATCTTCAGCCAAAAGTCCTGAATGGGTGATCCATCGCAGCCTCTTCCAGAGGTTCCCAAGATCACAGATGCCAGTCCACAGGCAATTTGATTCTTTCCATCTGATGCCCTTCCTTTCAAGATAAGATCAAAGACAAATCTTTGGAGCATAATCAACCAACCTCATGATTTACTGAGTGATCGACGAACGCAATGCAGATCTCCTGGTCTTGTTCTTGAGAGCTTTCCTGGATTGGCCTGACAGTGAAAATCATGCCCAAGATTTCCCTTGAAAGTCTACAGTCACCGAATGTCAGCGGTTGAGAGAATGGTTGTCAGGATTTTCCATATGATGGTCAAGGAGAGTTTCCAAAGCATGATTTACCTTGAAAATAGTTATAATTATTATATTTCTGAATGCTCGGGTCAAGAAAGCACAACAATAACTCTCCTTCCTCAGGAGGCTAAGGAAATTCAGCATGTCCACAAGGACTCTTACCAATTTTTATAGATGCACCATAGAAAGCATCCTATCTAGATGCATCACAGCGTGGTTTGGAAACTACTCTTTCCAAGACTGGAAGAAATTACAGAGAGAGTTGTGAACGCAGCCCAGTCCATCAAGCAAACCAACCTTCATCCATTGACTCCATCTATACTTTCTGCTGCCTTGGGAAAACAACCAACATAATCAAAGACCCCTCCCATCCTGGTTGGACTCTCTTCCACCCTCTTCCTTGAGCAGAAGATACAAAAGTTTGAATACACATATGAACAAATTCAAGAACAGCCTCTTCCCCGCTGTTATCAGACTTTTCAACGGACCTATCGAATGTTAATTCTGATCTCTCTCTCTCTCTCTCTCTCTGCACCTTCTCTGCAAATGTAACACTATATTCTGCACTCTGTTCTGCTACCCTGATGCACTTTGTATGGTACAATCTGCCTGTATAGCACGCAAAACAACACCCTTCACTGTATCTTAGTAGATGTTCTATGTGACAGCAATCAAACAGTCAATGAATTGAGGGTGGACTTTTCGTCCTGAATAAGAAGAGTGAAAATGAGGAGGCTTGATGTGAGCAAAAACCCCCTGGATGTGAAGAACTCAACTGGAATGCCACAAAGGCTGTGCACTCTGTTGTTTATCATCCCATCACCACTTTTTCAGGGCATCCAGAGGGTTGGAGAAGGGTTACACCTGAAACATTGACTTCTCCACCTCCTGATGCTGCCTGGCTTGCTGTGTTCTTCCAGCCTCCTGCCTATCTACCTTGGATTTGACCAGCAGCAGCCGCACTCTCAGAACAATGAGGGGAGAAAATCTCCCAGTGATCCTCTATCCTAAAGAAACTGTCACAGTTCCCAAAAGGAAAACTGCTTTCAATACAGAAAACATTTTCCTAGTTATCCAGTAACAGATAAATGTGTTAGTAAGTACAGAAAATCTCGTGGCCTTGGAAGATCATTTTAGGAATCAGAGACCCCGGTTTGAATACTTACGTTCCATCAACTCAGGAAGAAAGCTCAAGCCACATTAGAGTTACTTTTCAAAGGTGAAAAGCTAACAGTCAGCCAATCCCTGAACAAATGAGCTCTCCCCTGTACTGACGGCACAAATTCTCTGTGAGGCACACATTTTATGGATTCTGAAGAGAAAATGTTCTGGTGTAAATCGAAGCAGCTGACCAGGCAGCCATTTCATTATATAAGTGGAGGAAATCATCTGAAATGAAAACTAATCATCTTCTAATAGTTGTTGGACTGTCCTGTGGTGAAACACTTGAGTAAGGAGAAAGATATTGTGAAATATCTCAAAGATAAATGGAGCAGAGCTACGCCAAAAAATTAATTAAAAACATAATGGGCTCAAACTTAAATTGTTGCTCATCTGCCCAGTCACAATGCCGACATTGTCTGTACTATAGATGCTCTAATTCGGATTCTGTTCTAGGTGTGATTGATATTTGGAGACAAATCTTTATAATGATGACATAATCATGAACAGGTAGGAACTGTGCAGGTAACAGAGCACTCAGACCATACAGATAGTAAACACTAGACCTTATGTGATGGATTGATTGACAGACTCCCATCACATTCAGGACACAGTACTGTGCTGGATAAACTCACTGCCTCTGGTAACAGAAAAAAATCTGCTGGAAGAATTTGTCTCCACAGAATGTAATGAATGATGCACAATGGGCTTAAAAGAGGAGAAAATGAGGACTGCAGATGCTGGAGATCAGAGTCAAAAAGTGTAGTGCTGGAAAAGCACAGCAGGCCAGGCAGCATCCGAGGAGCAGGAGAATCAACATTTCAGGCAAGACCCTTCATCAGGAATCCTGATGAAGGGCTCTTTCCCATAAGAAAAAATAAAGGTTAAATTGCAAATTGGTCACAGGATTTGCTCTGTCCAACATCGATCACTGTATGAAGGACATTTCCCCAGGGACCAAACCCCTGGAGAATGCTCGAAGGAGCTATCCAAAGCTGCACTGCCCCATTAGACCCTGAAAGTGGAAAATAACACCACTGCAGATTCAGACAAGATAAGTTACTTGTTAGGTCCAGCTCAGATCCTCTTTACAGCTTTGTTATTTGCCTCAGCATATGTTTCAAACAGCAGGAGCAACTAAATTATGTCACCGGGTCTGCCCACACTACGCATTTTAAAAAAACTTTGTTTGATGTGTGCATGGAGATTTAATTGCATGACATTTGAACCCATAATGTTTGCTAACATGACCATCTTTAGGCCCAGAGATTTTTCTGCATCTTGCTGCCACCAAGCTCTTCGGTTGTGTGTGTTGCCCCCCGCCCCCTGCCCCCCCCCCCAAACTGTGAATTGACACTACCTGTACCTCTCACTCATTACCTGACTAACCACTGAGACTCTGAGATACCACATTCTGTGAACAACAGGAGTGAATGCAAGATAGGGCCTGCACTAGTAAAGGACCTAAATTACAGCTCAGGGAATCTTTAAAGAACTTGATATCGTAAAATGTTTGGGTATAGAGTCATAGAGTCATACAGCACAGAAACAGACCTTTCGGTCCAATTCATCCATGCCCTGACCAAGTTACCCAAACTAACCTAGTCTCATTTGCCAGCATTTTGTCCATATCTCTCTAAACCTTTCCTATTCATATACCTATCCAAATGTCTTTTAAAGGTTGTGAGTGTACTTGCATCTACCACTTTCTCTGGCAGTTCATTCCACACACGGGCCACCCTGTATGAAAACTTTTCCTCTCAGGTCCTTTTTAAATCATTCTCCTCTCCTTAAAAAATGGTCCTTACTTTTGAACTATGTAGTTTTTGAAAGTGCTGTGTTGAGTTCCTGAATTTACCAAGACAGAGTCCTGACTGTCTGCACAAAGTGTTTCCATTGATTGTATTTAATTTCTTTATAGTCCCTTTGGCGATCCTAACAGCTGCCTCAGCCTTTCCATTTGACTGGGGATATTGTGGAGATGATATGTGGTATTAAATTTTCCAATCCTTTATGAATTGGCTGAATACTTCATACATGAATTGAGGGTCACTGCCATTTGTCACAATGTCTGATATGGGTTTACCAATCAAAGTGAGCTTTCAGGCATTCTGCAAATTCACTGGTTGTCATTAACACCAGCGGCTCTCTGTCCTGATGCTCAGAATAGTACTTAACGGTGGCAATATAATCCATTCCTGCAAGAGCAAAGAGACCTACTGCAAAGGTTCATCCACGGTCTGAGATGTCATGCATTGTAATTGATCCTTTAGCTCACTTAGCTCTATATTCATTCCAAAGATTGCACTATCTGGAGTGGTCATTACTATCATTGCTCATGTTTGGCCAGCCAAACACTTCTCTTGTTTTCTTCAGGCTAAACTCAGTTCTTTGATAGCTAGTATGGATAATTTACAGAGCAGTGTGATGCCAACAGCGTGGGTTAACTTCCCATCACCAGTTTGAGGTTACCATGAAGGGCTCTCTAACCTCTTCCCTTGCCTGAGGTCTGGTGGCCCTCAGGTTAAATCGCCACCAGTTCCTTCTCTCTAATGAGAGAGCAGC
Organism: Chiloscyllium plagiosum; assembly: GCF_037043375.1. Classification (NCBI taxonomy): domain Eukaryota; kingdom Metazoa; phylum Chordata; class Chondrichthyes; order Orectolobiformes; family Hemiscylliidae; genus Chiloscyllium; species Chiloscyllium plagiosum. Next base: position 31,548,676 of record NW_028270166.1, read on the forward strand.
CCCAATGGTCTGGTGACACACCAACATTACCTCAGCTCTGACATTGTCATTATTAGTTGTTTGATTCTAATGAAAGCTGTGTCCTGGTATATATCCCAATACCCAATATATCCTTGGCAGTGAACTTGAATAGAAGTTCACACTCTGATAACAAATTAGGCAAGGACCTTGCTAAATAGTTCGCAGATCACTGTACTGCTTGCACATCTGTTAGTTGCTGCATCTCTGTTATTGCTCTCACCTTGTCAGGATCCAGACACAGTCCATTTTCTGTCAGTAGATGACTAATGTACCTGACTTCAGGCATCTTCAATTGCATCTCTTTCTTGGTCAGCTTTAGGTTAATCTGATGAGCTCTCTCCAGCAGTCACTCTAGATTCTCATCATGATGGCCTCTTCCATTGTGTCTTGACATCCATAGACTAACAGATCATCCACAATAGCTTCCACTGCAGAAAGATCAGTGGTTATCTCATCCTGTCAGCATTGATACTCTTCTGAAGCAGTGGAAATACCAAACAGCATGTATTATGATCATAGCTGATGGCAATACTGGATAAAGTCAGATCCCAAACTGAAAGCTGAAATGCTAAATCAAAAGTTTGCATTTGGCAATTTGGTCAGCCATCGAACATCTACATTTGAGGCTACCAACAGACTCTTAGACAACAGGTTTATTATGTTAAAAGAAAAAAGTTCTAAATATATATTTATATAAGTCAATTTAGAAGTATCTTATCAGAAACAGCAAAAAAAAATTCAACACTTTTTTCCCAACAACATCCTCCACAGATGTGTAACCTCAGAGAAGTACCACTTCCATTCTTACTCCGTTAACTGATGAGGTTATAAAGATTTCATTTCAGACTTTCTGCATATTCATCAGATGTGTTTCCCTCCTTAAAAAGTGTGGGTTAATTCATGAATTTTTCTTATTGAACCTTAAGACAAACTCAGGGCCCTTCCCAGCCCTTCTCGTTTGACTACAAAAACTAAAACCTTCAATCCAGGCCAAAGGCTTGTGCAAACTACATTGTCACAGCTTGGAAATGTCTATTATACTGAAACCTGCCTATGATATGACTTCACTTCTTCTGACCTCAATCTGCTAGTGGTCCCTGGCCATCTGCTTCTATAGATCATAAAACTCAACTTTGAAAACATTCAGTAATGAAGTTCCCAGGGAGCTGATCACATGACTTTGTTGAAGTCACATGCTTTCTTGAAAAGGCTGTCCTTGGTTCGTTGCTCCAAATGACTTTCCAATTCAAACAATGTCACCTTCACAGAAGTGAAAACCGAAATTCTTTTTCATCCCCTTTTGAATCCAAGTTCCCAAATAGAATCATAGAATCCCTATTGTGTGGAAGCAGGCTATTCGACCCATCAGGTCCATACCAACCCTCCAAAGAACAGACCAACCCCATATCTTATTCCTGTAACCCTGCATTCTCCCATGGGAAATCCACGTAGCCTGTACATCCCTAGACACCATGGACAATATCTCATGGCCAAGCCAGTGTACCTGCACATCTCCGGACTGTGGAAGGAAACTGGTACAGCCGGTGGAAACTCACACAGACATGGGGAGAATGTGCAAACTTTACACAGCCAGAGGGTGGAATCAAACCTGGGTCCCTGGTGCTGTGAGGCAGCTGTGCTAGCTACTGTGCTGCCCTAGTGTTTTCATAACACTAGGTATAGTGTGTATTAAATAAAATATAATTTGTAGGCTATTGTTTAACATATCAAATGTTAAACTTTAAAAAAAACAAACTGATGAATCATTTAGTGCTCGATTCAGATATTCTTAAAGACCTCCACAACAGCTAAATGTGCAAAAACAATTGCTAAAACCTATGACTTTAACAAGTATTCAAATGCTCTTTAGTGCTTGACCCAGAATTTTTATGGATCAGACGTAGAAATGGCACCTTACAGAACCAGCATTTTGTTTAATATCAATGTTTCAAAATCTGATCCGAACATGCATTTGAAATATTCTAAGCATCTTGAAAAAGTTTAAGGTGTTTCTTCACAATCTGTTCAACCAATTAATAACAAAATAATTCAGAAATCAAACCTTTTTTTTGCACCATACTTTGTTGCATAAAACACACTTTAATTGACGAAAATGAAGGGAGAATAATGTATGTGTAGTCTTGATTATTGGTAATTCAAGCTGTATAAGGTGCCAAAAGTTACTCCGATTTCTTTCATAAATAATGATAATTATTCTTATAATTCTCATTATATATGCACAACTGTCTGAATCTCCCAAATGGTGTCCAGAATGTAATCAGAAAATTGCAGTGATCATCCAGCTTCATTTGCCAATAACTACCTTTGCCTTGACAATTTGAGACAAGTTTTCTTCAGTGTCTGGCATGAGGTAGTGAGATTTCTTTCACGCTTTACTGAGATCCTTTGGATCTACTCATACTCTCAGTTTTTCGGATGCGTTCACTGCTAGCATTACTAATCTAGTCTGTAGGAGTTATTGGTTTCTTGCCTATTTTTCCAGTTCTTCTATCTTTTTCTTCAGGATGAATGTGAGGAAATCTGGAACTCTCCTCAGCATTTTAATGTATGGCTTATTTTTTTAATACACTTTAGTATTTAGTTTGGAGGTCAGATTTTGAACTAATGGCATATGGATTTTGATCTGTAATATCAAGGAGCGTAATGATCAGTATTTCTGGACCCAAGATCTTTTTTAAAAACAGTATGAGGGAGAGAGACTTCCTGGGCTGATAATGGGAATTTGTGATGTGAGAGGTTTATGAGTGGGTAGAGTAAACATTGAAGAATATTAGGTTGCTTTCAGTTAGAAAGTCAGGGTTTTTTCCGCTTGGAAGAAAAACGCATTGCTTGGAAAGCTTTTGGTTTCAGTTTGCAGAGGTTCTGGTTGAAAGTGCATATGTGAAACAGTTTCCCCAAAGAAAGGAGTTCATTCCAGACCAGAAGTGTTTGGTTACAAGACTAAAGGTGTTATTCAAAGCTGAGAAAATCTAAGCACAATTGTGTGAATACTTAAAGAAGAGACTATCAAACTTAAGACCAGAAATTGAAAGAAACAATTCAGTCAAATCTATAGATGTAATAGAAAAGGAATTCTGTCTAGTGTTTGAGTACTGATAATAGATAGATTAGATAGATTACTTGATAATAGATTACTTACAGTGTGGAAACAGGCCCTTCAGCCCAACAAGTCCACACCGACCCGCCGAAGCGTATACCACCCAGACCCATACTCCTACATTTACCCCTTCACCTAATACTACGGACAATTTAGCATGGTCAATTCACCTAACCTGCACATTTTTTGGATTGTGGGAGGAAACCAGAGCACCTGGAGGAAACCCACGCAGACACAGGGAGAATGTGCAAACTCCACACAGTCAGTCGCCTGAGTCGGGAATTGAACCCGGGTCTCTGGCGCTGTGAGGCAGCAGTGCTAACCACTGTGCCACCGTGCCGCCCACAAACTATTGCATGGTGGTGCTGAGTTAGATGGGACTGCATATTTCTGTGTTTCAAACTTTTTCAAAATGTTTTCTGTATAAAAACTTGCTTTATTCTATTTTATCCTCTGTTTTATTGTTAAAACCAAATCTGTCACGTGTGTGTTTCTGTCTCAGAGAAAGATCATTTGTTAATAAAAACAAATATGATCTCCAAGCCAGATTTCAGCTGAGGGATCTGACTTGTCCAGTAACACCATCAGCTGAGATAAAAACAGCATCAGTGGTCATTTCATTTAAACTTCAGCCTTTTCATGGCTTCACGCAATCATAGAAGTGCCAGAGCACCTCTATAAGGTGCAACACTCTGCCCTTTCATCTCCTCCCTCCTCACCATCCATGGGCCTAAACAGTCTTTCCAAATGAAGCCACATTTCACCTGTACCTCCTCCATATCTTGTGTTTTGTACTCGCTGCACTCAATGTGGCCTACTCTATAACTGAATAAACCTAACGCAGACTGGGTGACCACTTTGTGGAACATCTGTATAAAATTTGTGCGCAAGCAAGACCCTGACCTTCCTGTAGCCACTTGTTTTAACACAACCTCCTGCTCACATGCCAACATGTTCGTCCTCGGCATGCTGCAGTGATCCAGTGAATCACGGCACAAACTGGAGGAACAATATCTTATCTTCAGACTAGGAACTTTACAGCGTTCTGGACTTAATGTTGAGAGACAAAAAAACCCTGCAGATACTGGAATCAAGGTAGACAAGCAGGAGGCTGGATGAACACAGTAAGCCAGGCAGCATCAGGAGGCGGAGAAGACAATGTTTCAGGACCGGGGGTGGGTGTAAAGGGGAGCTGCAGATAAAGAGGAGCGTGGGAGAGGGTTTTGAGTGGGGAGAGGGGTGGAGTGGTGAGGTAGGGGTAGGTAAGCACAGGTAGAGGGTACAACCTGGTTGGGGGATGGGAGGAATGAATCTGGTTGGTAGCTGGAAGGAAGGGTCAGTCAGAGGAATGGAAGGAAGGGGAAAGGGCTGGGAAAGGAGTTGGGGGGATGGAAAGAGAGGTTATTTGAAATTGGAGAACTCAATGTTGAGTCCCCTGGGCTGCTGGCTGCCCAGTTCTTTTTTATTTTCTCTTTTTTATCTCAGAGTGAGCAGAACCTCTGACACTCCTGTTTGTTTCTGTTTTTTTTCTCTTTTTTTATATATTTACCCCCACACTCCCGCTTAACTGCGGTAGTGCTTATTTTTTTCCCCAGCACCCATGTTGCGTGTGTGCAGGTGTGAGACACAGTAAAAGACACAAGGTGCACAGTTTCCACCACCAGGAAGAAAGGAAACACCTGAGTGGCCAGTGACAAGCAGTGCCCTTCACATCAAAGGGCAATGCTGTGTGACCAAACAGTGAAGGGGAGGGCAGGGATTAAATCAAAATAGAGTTGGAGGGGGAAATAATGCACTCCACTCCCTGCAGTGCCCACCTCTCCCTGAACAACTCCAGGGTGTTGGTGGAGACCGCGTGCTCCTTCTCCAGAGACACCCGGGCTCTAACGTAACCGCGGAAGAGGGGCAGGCAGTCGGCCCTAATGACCCCCGACACTCCTGTTCTTTTTTTTTTTTTCCTAACATAACCGCGGAAGAGGGGCAGGCATCTAGGGGGTTTATTTTTTTTTATTTTTTTTTCCTTCCTTCCTTCGGCGATAGCGGAGGAGAGTCCCAGCACACAGACAGTCACTCACTCCCGCCGGCGCGCTGCAGGAGAGTCCCTCCCCTCCAAGGGCCGGTGCCTCTTCCCCAGAGAGACCGGGGGGGATTTATTTTTTTTCTTTTTTTTTTTTTTTTTTTCTTTTTCTTTTTTTTTTTTCTTTTTTATTTAACCCCCACACTACCGCCTAAGTGCGGTAGTGCTTATTTTATCCCCAGCACCCATGGTGTGTGTGTGCAGGTGTAAGACACTGTGAAAGACACAAAGTGCACGAATCTTTATTCAGTTTCCACCACCAGGAAGACAGGAAAACACCCGGGTGGCCAGTGACAAACACTGCCCTTCACATCAAAGGACAGTGCTGTGTGATCAAAACAGTGAAGGGGAGGGTAGGGACTAAATCAAAATAGAATTGGAGGGAGAAATGATGCACTCCACTCCCTGCGGCGCCCACCTCTCCCTGAACAACTCCAGGGTGTTGGTCGACGCCGCGTGCTCCTTCTCCAAGGACACCCGGGCTCTAACGTAACCGCGGAAGAGGGGCAGGCAGTCGGCCCTAACGACCCCCTCCACGGCCCGCTACCTGGACCTGTTGATGGCCAGTTTGGCCAGGCCCAGGAGCAGACCCACGAGGAGGTCTTCAGACCTGCCCTCCTTCCTCCGTACCGGGTGCCCAAAGATCAGGAGCGTGGGACTGAAGTGCAGCCAAAAACAGAGGAGAAGGTTTTTCAGAAAATCAAAAAGGGAGTGCAAACGCCCACACCCAATATACACGTGGTCCACGGACTCCACAGCGCCACAGAACAAGCAGTTGGGCTGGGAGTCCGTGAACCACCGCAATCTGCGGTTGCAGGGGACTGCTGCGTGCAGCACCCTCCACCCCAGATCCCCGAGAGAAAGGGGGAGGACTCCCGCGTAGAGAGCCCTCCACTGGGGATCCCCACCGCCCGGTGGCAAATGGGCACGCCAAGGCGTGTCCGGACGGTGGATGAGGGAGAAGAGGTGGACGGTGTGCAGCAGCAGTCTGTACAGGGCTCTCCTGTTCACCTCCCTAAACGAAACAAAGTTAAAATTTCGGAGGCGGCTCAGGTTGTGGGGCACAGGCTCCCGCGGGAAGTACGGGACCTTGGGGCCAATGTGAAATTCCGTCCGGGCTGGGGTGAGCTCGGACGGGATCCCACCGCACACCTGAGCGTCCTCCAACTGGTGTACTACGTCGGGTCCGAGCACCGCCGTTTTGAGGCGTCGGATGGCGGTGGCCACGTACTGGACGTCTACCGCCGCCCTGCCTGCTATGTCCTGCGGCAGCGTCCAGCCCAGGCCCCCGGCACCCAGCACGTCCCCGACCCTGGTCACCCTCGCCGCCGCGGCCCTCTCCTCCGACAGCCACTCGAACCCGCGAGTACGGAGGTGCGGATTCCTGAGCAACGGCTCCCTGACGACAGCCGCTACTCCAGCCGGAGGGTAGGCGCGACGCGATTCGACCATGTTCCAGACAGTGATCAGGTCCTGGTAAAAGACAGGCAGCGTCTTGAGGGCGACCTGCAAACCGTCACGGTCGACGAACAGGAGCTGCGTGTCGTAGTTGAGGTTACGCACCTGGCGGAAAAAATACGTCGCCAGGGCGCACCATCTAGGAGGAGGCTCGACGTAAAGGTATCGCCGCAAGGTCTGAAGGCGGAACGTCGCGACCTGGGTGCGGGCGCACACCAGCGACTGACCGCCCTCCTCAATAGGGAGACTCAGAGCCTGCGCGGCGACCCAGTGCATCTTTTTGTCCCAGAAGAAATCGACCAACGTTCTCTGGATGCCAGCGACAAAGCCAAGAGGAGGGACCAAAGTGACCAGCCGGTACCACAGCATGGCGGCCACCAGCTGGTTTATGACCAGCACTCGACTCCTGTAAGATAGCACTCGGAGCAGTCCTGTCCAGCGGCCTAGGCGAGCCGAGACTTTGGCCTCCAGCTCCTGCCAGTTGGCCGGCCAGGATTCCTCAGCCGGGCTGAGGTAGACCCCCAGGTAGAGGAGATGGGTGGTACTCCAGCTGAACCCCCGTAACTCCTCCGGCAGAGAGTCCACCCGCCACGGGCCGACCAGTAGTCCGGAACATTTGGCCCAGTTGATCCTGGCGGAAGACGCCGCCGAGTACACGGCCTGGCACTCGCGCATCCTCCCCAGGTCAGCCGGGTCGGTGAAAGTGAGGAGCACGTCGTCGGCGTAGGCCGAGAGGACCACCCCCGTGCCCGCGCCGCGCAGAACCAGCCCCGACAACCTCCTCCGCAAGAGGCGCAGGAAAGGCTCCACGCACAGGGAATACAGCTGGCCGGACAGGGGGCAGCCTTGACGCACTCCTCTCCCGAAGCGAAGGGGCGCCGTCAGGGACCCGTTAACTTTAACCAGACACTCTGCGGCGGCGTACAAAAGTCGGATCCGGGCGACGAACTGCGCCCCGAACCCGAATGCCCGCAGAGTCCCGAGCAGGTACTCGTGATCGACCCTGTCGAACGCCTTCTCCTGGTCGAGAGACAGGAAGGCGCTCGGCAGACCAGCCCGTCGACAGAAATGGATCAGGTCCCGGACCAGGTGGACGTTATCGTGTATCCTCCGGCCCGGGACCGTGTAGGACTGGTCCGGGTGGATCATGTGGGCCAGCACGGAGGCCAGGCGAGAAGACAACACCCTGGCGAAGATTTTGTAATCCGTGCCGAGGAGGGAGACCGGACGCCAGTTCTTTAAGGATCGAAGGTCC